>NW_028235872.1:0-22921 GCF_977035675.1 Penaeus japonicus | reverse complement strand
GTATATATACAACCCTGAAAAAAAGCTAAAAATGCTGTAAAATACACGGTGGAGCCATCTGATAAAGAAACGGATTACAGTTCAATTCATCAGATTTTTGTTATATTAAAAGGAAAAATCATGTCGAGAAAAAAAGGTGCAAGAAAAAAAAAATGACAATCCTAAAAAAAACCAAAAGTGCTTAATATTCAAGTTTGAGAATTTATGTTTTAGGTTTAGGATTTAAGTTATCTTATATGGTTTTTTGTATATATTAAGGAAAAATCATTTGCGAGAAAAAAGGAGCAAGAAAAAAAAAATGAAGACATAGAAAAAACGACAAAAATGCATAAAATACACGGTAGAGAGGCCTTTCTGATAACGAAAACGGATAAACAGTCAATTCAACTGATTTTTCTGGTTATACTTAAAGGAAAAATCATTGCGAGATAAAAAGGTCAAGTAAAAAAAATGACGATCCTGAAAAAAAGCCAAAAATGCTTAAAATAACACGTTGAGCATTCTGATAAACGGAATACAGGATTACATTCAATTCACATGAATTTTTGTTATATTAAGGAAAAATCAATTGCGATAAAAAAGGTCAAGAAAAAAAAAAATGACGATCCTGAAAAAAGGCCAAAAATGATTAAAAATGACGTTAGAGGCCATTCTGATAACGAAACGGTTACAGTTCAATTCACTGATTTTTGTTATAATAAAGGAAAAAACAATTGCGAAAAAAAGTTGCAAGAAAACAAAATTACGATCCTGAAAAAAAAGCCAAATATTCTTAAAATACACGTTAGAAGCATACTGGATGGGGAGACGGAGGGAGGGACGGATTACAGATCAATTCACTGATTTTTGTTATATAAAAGGGAAAAAACAATTGCGAGAAAAAAAGGGGCAGAAAAAAAAAAAAATGACGATCCTGAAAAAAGCCGAAAAATGATTAAATACACGTTAGGAGCCTTTCTTGATAGACGAAACGGATTACAGTTCAATTCACTGATTTTTGTATATTAAAGGAAAAAATCAATTGCAAAAAAAGGTAAAGTAAAAAAAAACATGACAGATACCTGAAAAAAAAATAGGGGGGGGGGGGGGGGTGGCAAAAAAGGCTTAAAATACAGAGGGTTAGGAGGCAGTATGTTAGAAAAGATTAGGATTAATGTTGAGATTTATAGGGGTGGGTTGGTTATTAAAGGTATATATATGGCGTGAAAATTGGTGAAAGAAATATAATGACAATCCTGAAAAAAAGCAAAAATGCATAAAATACGAATCGTGGAGCCTTTCTGATAACGAAAACGGTTTACAGTTTCAATTCCAATGATTTTTGTTATAATAAAGGAAAAATCAATTGCGAGAAAAAAGGTGCAAGAAAAAAAAAATGACGAACCTGTAAAAATATCCAAAAAAAGACTTAAAATACTCGTTAGAGAGCCATTCTGATAAACAAAACGGATTACAGTTCAATTCACATATTTTTGTTATATCAAAGGAAAATCAATTGCGAGAAAAAAGGTTGCAAGAAAAAAAACTGACGATCCAGAAAAAAAAACAAAAATGCCTTAAAATACACGTTAGGAGCCATTTCGGATAACGAAACGGAGGTTTGTCAGGGGTGTCAATTCAATGAATTTTGTATAATTAAAGGAAAAAAAATCAATTGTCGTGAAAAAAGGTGGCAAAAAAAAAAATGACGATCCTGCAAAAAAAGCCAAAAATGGTGAAAATACACGTTAGAGACATTCTGATAACGAAACATGGATTACGTTCAATTCTCACTGATTTTTTGGGTGGGGAGGTAGGGTGAAGGGGGGGTGAGGATAATTCAATTGGCGTAGGAAAAAATGGTGGCAAAAAAAAAAAAAATGACGAGCCTGAAAAAAAAGCCAAAAATGCTTAAAATACACGTTAGAGCCATTCTGAAACGAAACGGATCTCTCTCTAGTTCAATTCACTGATTTTGTTATTTTAAAGGAAAAATCAATTGCGAGAAATAAGGTGTCTCGAAACAAAAGAATGACGATGCCAGAAAAAAGCAAAAAATGCTTAAAATACACGTTTAGTGAGCCATTCTGATAAACAAACGGATTACAGTTCATACACTGAGTTTTGTTATAATAAAGAAAAATCAATTGCGAGAAAAAAGGAGCAAGAAACAAAAAACTACGTTGCGCGGTACGACGGGCGCCGTCCATGCTCCAATCGCCATCGATTACGTTACATATAACGGTGCCCCTGCCATCAATTATAGATTGAATTGAACGCCATGACTTTGGCATGAACGTATCTTGACTAGAAGCAATATTGAAGACATGGGGCGGGGGGGGGGGGGCGGGTGAGTGGTCGGGGCCGTGGCAAGCGGGGCCCTTGGCACGATCGAGGTGCCGTTAGATTACGACTCTGGCGCCGCTTCATCAATTCACTTCGCTGCTTCCGGGTCGACTAGCAGCATGACAAGTGGAGCCTTATCAACCCTGGAACGATATCAGGCCATTCCAGCATCCTGCCCCTGGCCTGAAAAGATGAAATAGAAAACATTAGTATTGGCAGTTGCCAGATTCCCCGCAGAATCATATTCGCTGCACTCTATATGCTCTTCAACGACGTAAATCGGCGTTGACGCGGCCGCATCGTAGCATCTTTAAATGGTTTTATCAATTTTTTAGGATGTAAGTGAGTTTTCATTTCAAATGCTAGGATATATATTTGGAGGTTGATGACACTGCAATACGTAATCTTTTTGTACAAGAACATTCGAGTTTTTATGCATAAAGAAGGTCGGGAGGTTTTTTCTTAAGCAAGCAGCCTCTTAGACGTTAATCGGTTGATGCGATTTATTTATTTTTTCAGTTTTAAGATCTTTTTTTTACGCCTTTTTAGCGTATTTTTATTCCCGACATCTATTGTTTAACAATCGGGTTTGTTTTTAATTACGTAATAATTCTTTTAACCTCGTGCGTTTTATAAAGAGTCCTTTTTATTTTTCACAAATTTCCATTTTAAGAACATTAATTCATTTTTATTATTATTACTTATTTATTTACCCTTTACGGTAGTATTTTAAGATAACTCGAAAGCTCAGTATATAATGAGCTGCCAGCTGGGCTTCACATCGAGCCCGCTCCAACATCTTTGTTCAACACGCTTGTCAATTGTTACAGAAAGCTCTGTACTCTCTCTTTCGATACCCTGGCTGATTTTCCATCTCGTCCAGCAACCATAATAATTATTGGTCGTTTACAGTTGTGAAATTCAGGTCGAAAGTGTTGATTATTGCATCAAAATTTAACGCCAGGTAAAACATAACAAAGTCCTTTTTTTTTTTAAACTTTATACGTGACTACATTTCTGGCAGACAACTATAAACAATATATTGATGGTGACATCAATGTGGCTGCGTCCAATTCGCCATATTATCATTAAATAATGAGCCACGCTAATAATTCGTTAATCTTTTAATTGTTTATAACTGCTTGCCCCTAAACGCAGTTAATTTAGTTACAAATAATAGATATCTAAAATAGAGGTCTTTAGGTAAATTGCATTTATCATTCCGTTATTTCCGCTCCACAATCCATTTTAGATTAATTTTAATTGGCGACATCAACCCCTGCCCCGATTTCAAATATTATTCGTTTTCGCTATCTATTCTATTTTATATGTGTGTAGGGTTTTAAGGTCCCTTTGTGCTCGGTAATTGTATACCATCGGATATTTCTATGTATATATAAGTCACATCTTGAACGGTGTCTAGAGAGTGAAAACGTCTGTGGAGGGGCAAAGGCCAACAACTATAGAAGTTCTTTGATGTTTTACATGTATGTCAAATTAATATGTTTGTGTAATGAGTACGGTATTTCTGCACATAATAAACGAAATTACCTGTGAAGTGGTTATTCTGAAGGGTGATCATTGGTTATGGTTTTAAATACCAGTGAATGATTATTATTTTAAAGTTTGTATATTCATTTTAAAATCATTTTATTTAATTTCTCTTGTGGATTCTTGGCTAAGGAGAGACAAAGACTTTATTTAACTTTTTAGGGGGTTTGTTTTTTGTTTGGTTTAGGTTGTGGGTGTGGTGTGGGGTGGGGTGTAATGAGAGAGAGTTATGAGTTAAATCTGTTGAAATTATTCAAATAAGTTTATCAGAATCTATAAAGATTAAATTGATTTATGTAATGGAATAGAAAAAGATATATCAATAGTATAATAATACAACTCTATCTTGATTTAATAATGATTAGCAAAATGATAATAATTATCAAATTAAATCTATTGCATCCAGTATATGTGATGACGATGGGTAATACTCCCGGCAAATTATTATAATTAATAAAAGAAACTTGGTCTCAAAAGAAACTTATGTACTTACTAGGAAGCTGGTTACATTGTTTTTTTAAAAGGTTTTGGAATTACAACTTACCTGAGCGTTTGAAGTCGCCTCAAGATGATGGACTCAAGGATTTCTATTATACCTATGGATGAAATCTCCAGCTACATGTTTAATACTCTGAAGACACACCATATATTAATAAATATTACACATCGAGACCGGTTAAAGCACGAGTCTCTCACTGGGTTTAGCTCACTTCACAAATTTCGGTTCCAGTTATTCGTGTAGGTTATTTATATAATGCATAAATTATAACCACAACACGCAACATAGGTTCGCACGCTACCAACCACATTCATACACGCATATTATACAAACACATAAATCCACCCACACCCTGTTTTTTTTTCCCTTACACTGGCTTGCACCCAACGTCTTACACCCCCACAACACACATGACGTTCCCAACGTATACTGGTGGTGGGCAGTACAAAGAATAGTGACGTGCCAAGCGGGCTAAATTCTAGGCAAATACTCTTCATCACACATCTCCATATTATACACATTGGCATTGAGCCATTGCAACTGTCATTAAGTATATCTGCAACACTACATTTAGTGGTAGGGATGCGGAACGTCTATTATTGAATTCAACGGCACTACGCCCTATTCGCGCACGGGTATAAGGGCCGTCCCGCACTCTACACCTGTTTTATTTGGTGTCCCAGCCGGTGGATCGATCTAGTGTTTTACCTCCTAATTTCAATCAAATCATTAGGGTCGAGAGACGTGTGTTGTCAGTATTGTAGCTAAAACCGATCACGATACTTTAAAATTCATATTCACCAAAACTTGAAAATGGGTAAGCGGACCATGAAACAGGCAAACCAACACAGATGAACATTTGGATTCGGGCAGGTAGCAATCCGACTGAACCGCTTACATGGAATGTACTTTGATAGAAGAGAACAAAGAGGGTAATATTGGGTTAACCAGATATGATGAATTTGTCACAGAAGTACAGGCCCTCCAGACCGTCAAATTCTCGCGTCCATGAGCATGTCACGACTTGTCTAGGCTAATTAATGTAGTGCTAGCACAAGTATTTCCTATCACAATATTCGTCCTGCCTCTCATTCCATCTTGATGTCTTTAATCAAGGTCAGAGCTTGTAACCATTCGAGAGCCCATTCCCACGATTTTAAAGCCGAGATTCCAGCCTCGCACCACTCCGTAAAACCAAGAATAGAAACCTGGTTGCGTCATTAAAACTCTCATCCATAATGCAACCAGATACTGTGTTGAATCCGAGCGCACGGCACTAGTTTACGTGGTCAGCGGAAGCAATTGTTAATTCAGCCCTCTTTGATAACATTTCTTCCTGGAGTAGAATTCAAAGAAGCTTTAAGGCTAAGGATGCGTGGAACGTGTTTCCTCACAGATTTCCTTAAGCATTTAAATAGTTATACTCAATAGGTCTCTGACTCCCCGAGATATTCTTATCTGGTCCATTGAAAACCGGTAGTATGCCAAGGGATTAGGGATTATTCCTCAGAATTAGGCCCCCCCTGCCCAGATGTTCTAATGAGGCGTACATTTTATCGAAGGTTTACCCACATGGCTCCGTGAAAAGCTTATACTCACGGAAGACAAGCCCTTGTATACACTAGTTAGAAGCAGCCCAAAAACTCTGGGGCATTTTTCGATGCAATGCTGGAAAAGTTGAGCAACCCCTGTCACCTTTGATATGAGGTGCTCGTCCTTCATTATATTTCCTCTTCAAGGGAGAAAGAAAATCCTACTTCGGTTGCCAGGGAGAGAGCTTTTTTTCATTTTCAGGGTAATAGAATTTTACCTACCCCTAAGCAACAAGCTGTATCTCCTTCTCAGTATTGTAATTTTTCAATAGGATCGACACTCATGATACTCGTGATTGTTGGGCAGCCCAACGAGATACTGTTATACGATTGCATAAGATGCAACAGACAAGGTCATTTTTAGCTTCAAATTGTTTTTTTGCGAGGCGATCGAGTGCCGCAGCAAGTCAACAACCGCTCAAACATCGTAGTGCGGAACACAACCGATCACCCACAGAGATCCTAAGCCTGTAAGTGGGTCGTCTGCTCCCATCTTAGATAAGGTCAAAACCTGGACGACCTTTGGTGGAGAAGCTTCAAGTTAATAAAAAACCAAAACGGTATGTTTCATTGATAGTGGATAGTGAAGTCACTCTAATCAGAAAGTCTTTTCTAAAACAATGTTCCTAATTTCAGCTCGCAACCGTCAGAGAAGAGACCGCTGCGAGGTGCTGCAGGTACCATTTTTCAAACAAGTGAGGTAACGATGCTAACTTTCCAAATCTCAGATCGAGGTAGGTGCCGTCACCAGGTTTATGTTGTTTTCCTATGGATGATGATGTTGAACTTTCCCGGGAGACATGTTAATTGGCATTAGACTTTATCCGCCGGTTCAATTTTCGGCGCTCATTTTTAATCACTCTCACCTGCTCACAGCTATGAATCTCTTAAACAGGGTTAAGCTACCGGTTTACTACACCGACACTGCTTCCCTAGGCCTGGTTGGTTTTTCCCTGCCTCGCTACCGCCTGCCTATCCTGGGCCTATTACGTGCCGTCGAAGTGACGCCGCATCCGAGGCCTTGGCAGCAGAATGCGCTCATACGATCACATGCCCTCCGAAGGCCGGTCGTTTCATCCCTGCGGATGTCACAGATGCTTCCGTAGCTCTGGCAGAAAATCGTGGGAAGGACAGCGCAGGTATTAATACCACACAGTGTTGTGCACATAGCTGATGGACGTTGCCATGTCTGGGTGGTCAATGATATGGGACGCCAGTTGTTCTTGAGCAAGGTTTCAGGTTGGCCAATTTGTCTCCGGTAACAGAAGTTTTCACTTCTCATACCGTGCGCACCCTCGACAGATCGAAATTGACAATTTAGGTACCAAACAGATTCACCTGAGTGCGTGGTGCAGGAGGTAAGCAATCCTTCCAATGTTGACTTTACTGATTTTGAAGATGAGCTGATTTTGATTACTCTTTTGGCTTAGGTGATTTTGGCTATTCTTCAAATGACTTTGACGTTTTCCCACAGTGCTCGTTTGAAGTGTCTACTATTGGTAAGGATGGTGACCCAATGATGGAGATTCCACGCGCTGAATTAGACCATCTTTTCGTCCATTAGACGAGGTGAGATCTTGCACTTATTGGAGAAAGAGAATACTCTGCACTTTTTGATGCTGACGCTCGATGGGAGTCTTACCTCATCTACAGCATCATATACATACTACCACAGATGTTCCCATTAGAACTAAGCAGTGGAGATTGCCTGAAAGCACTCGAGCTCACATACGGTCAGAGTGCGACCAAATGTTAAAAGACGGGCATTATTGAGATTCCTCCTCTCCTTGGCTTTCACCCGTGTTTTAGTTCGTAAGAAAGAATGGTATCAACCAAGATTCTGTGTTGATTAATCGACATCTGATGTAAAATCACTTACTAATGATAACTTACCCTATTCCCAGGATGGATCAGGCGATAGATGAACTCGCGGGAACCCAGTGGTATATACCTGTGGATGCTGGAATGCTAAATCGGCATATTGGACCATAGAAGTCGCTCCGAGGACCGTCCCGAAGACGGGCATTTCAGCGAACCGGAGCTCGCTTGTTTCAATTTAAGCGCATGCCATTTGGGCTTACTACGGCTCCGTCCACTTTCCAGCGTGCTATTTCCGCCGTCTTGAATCCAATATTAGGTTAAGCATGCTTTGGCATACCTTGATGACGTAGTGATTTATTCTAATTCATTCGAGGACACCTTGAACACCTAAGTGAGGTATTGGACCTTTTGTCACAGGCGGGATTCAGACTGAATGTGGCTAAGTGTCGTTTTGCAGTCGACACCTTTATCTTCTTGGGTCACTTGGTAACCCCCCCACCCAAGGGTATTCTTCCAGACCGGAGAAAGTCAGAGCGATATCAAAAATGTCACTTAGAGTTCCTAGAACCCCTGTCAGGTTAGCAGTTTTTGGGTGCTACAGGATTTTTTTAGGAAGCATATTCCACAATATGTCAAGTAGCAGCTCCCCTCACCCACCTACTCGTAAAGATGTTAAATTTCGTTGGAAGGAAAGTGAACAGGAATCGTTTGAGACTTTAAAGAAAGCGTGACATCGGCTCCTTGCTTGAGGAAGCCTGACTTTTCCCGTAGTTTTGAAGTCCATACAGATGCCTCTGGAGTCGCAATTGGTGCATGTCAATCCAGAAAGCGGATGACGACACCCTCCTGCTGTAGCTTATTTTTCGAGAAAGCTCCGTGATGCAGAGGGGTGGGGGGGGGGGGGGGGGGGGGGGAGGGGGTGGGGTGGGAAGGAATTACGCCACAAGGGGGGGGTGGGGGGGGGGGGGTGTGGTGTGGTATGATTGTGATTGTGGGGCGTTGATTAGAGGCTCTTGCCGTGGTGGAGGCGGTACGTCATTTCCACCCATATGTTTATGGTCGCAAAGTGGAGGTCTTGATATTCACTGATCATAGGCCTTTGGTATCTGTGTTTAAGCAGCCCACAGCATCTGCGCGGATGACTCGTTGGAGTCACGAGCTCTCGTGTTATGATTATGTCCTTAGTTACAAACCGGGGCGTGCTCATAACGTCCCAGATCTCTTAAGTAGGAATGTTAATCCCATTAATCAGGAATCTAATCCACTTTTGGATCCTCAGAGAGTGGCGGCAGAACAGCGCAGGGACCCCTTGTGGAGTGAATTGATAGGGTACCTATCTGAAGAGAGGTCCCCAGGAGACGACTTCCGTTGCCTCTGGATGAATTTGAGTTGAGGGACGATGTTTTGTATCATCTTAGAACGCTTCCAGAGCGTCTGATTTGTCAGTTAGTGATACTAGGAGTCTAAGAGAACACGCCCTAGAGTATGCTCATAATGATCCAACAGCTGCAACAAAAAGCCCCCCCCCCCCCCAGGTATATTTCGTACTTACTGTCGTCTACGAGATCGATACTATTTTCCTGGAATGTTAGTGAGACTAGACGATACGTACTGTCTTGTGCAGCATGTCAACAACGAAAGGGTTTAGCTAGCCGTGCTATGCTTCAGCATATGCCTGATGTAAGTGCTCCCTTGGAACGTGTTTCTGCCGATTTGTTGGATCTGGGTAGTTCGGATAAAGGTAATAGATTTGTGCTGGTCATAGTGGACCATTTCACCAGATTTGTTCAATTGATTCCGCTAGTTTCTAAGGATGCAGAGGTTGTAGCTGATGCTTTTATAAACAATTTTATCACTTTATTCGGGCCGCCCAAAGTACTCTTATCAGATAACGGCCGAGAATTTAAAAATACGTTATTTCAGAGGGTGTGTGAAATTATGAAGACTAGAACGATGTATTCTACAGCATACCACCCAGGCTAATGGTATGGTAGAGAGAGTCAACCGAGTGGTGAAAGATGCTCTCGCTACACTTCATATGGACCATCCAGAGGATTGGGATGATCTGCTGCCGTACGTCCGGTTTGCACTTAACACTTCAGTGCATCGCAGTGTAGGTGATACTCCGTTATACCTTCTTACCGGTCGAGATCTCTTCTTTCCAGTCGTTGGTACGAATTTGCAAGAAGTTGACGAGGATGTGGCCCCAGTTTTTCGTCAGAACTTGGAGACGGCACGTAATACAGCCCTCTCAGCGACGAGACAGGCAAGGGAAAGATGGGCTGCTGACTACAATCGTCGAGCTCGCCGTAAGCATGAGTTTAAGGAAGGTGATCTGGTATTACTACGTGGCACACCAAACTATGGTGGGAATCTTGCTCTCGCGCCTAGATGGATCGGTCCCGTGAGAGTTCTAAAGAAGATAGGACCGGCATCCTACGTCATCCAACACCCAGATGACCGGACTCGAGATATGAAGATGCACGCTAATCGACTTCGCGCCTTTATTGCACGTGCTGAGGTTCAATTTATGCCCGATGACCCATACGCGCGAGATGACGATATTTTCGCATCAGATCCAGGTAGTGACGAGGATCCAGGTACGGCAGGAGTAAATTTGCAACCCTAGCAAAAGGGTACGAGCGAGTCTCGAGGCCTTTGGTGTTCTGTTTATTTTATGATTATTTTTGGGGTTGATTTTTCGGCGTTGCCTTTCTCTTTGGGTCGTGGCACTGTTTTTGTTATACCACGTTAATTATGCATATGACCATCTTGTAAACCCTAATATTCATACTGTACTCCTTCTCGCAGGGCATAGGCCGAGACTCTAGTCAAGCAGCAAAATTGGAACCAGGCTGGCGTTCCTCACCTGCTATTCCTTTCACCAGCTTACCCTTCATTTACCCGACGCCGTGGTGGAGGAGTTGTCGCGGTCGACGGCGCCGTCCATGCGCAATCGCCCTCGATTACGTTACATAAAGGTGCGCCCTGCCTCAATTAAGATTGAAATTGAACGCCATGACTTTGCAGGAACGTATCTTGAGCGAGGAAGCAATATTGAAACACCAGTGACCCCTGGCAACCCCTTTGGCGACATCGAGTGCCGTTAGATACGACTCTGGCGCCGCTTCATCATCTCGCAGCTTCCGGGTCGACGTAGCAGCATGACAAGTGGATGCCTTATCAACCTGGAACGATATCAGGCCATTCCAGCATCCCCTGGCCTGAAAAGATGAATATAAACATTAGTTGCAGTTGCCAGATGCCACCTGAATCATTCGCTGCACTTCTATCTGCTCTTCTACGACGTAAATCGCGTTGTCGCGCCGCATCGTCATCTTTTAAATGTTTATCAATGTTTTTAGGATGTAAGGAGTTTTCATTTCAAATGCTAGGATATATATTTGTGTTGATGACACTGCAATACGTAATCTTTTGTACACAGAACATTCGAGCTTTTATTGCATAAAGAAGGTCGGGAGGTTGTTTCTTAATCAGCAGCATCTTTAGACGTTTAATCGGTTTTGCATTTTTACTTATTTTTTCAGTTTTAAGAGCTTTTACGCCTTTTTAGCGTATTTTATTCCCGACATTCTTTTGTTTACATTCGGGTTTGTTTTTATTTTCGTTAATTCTTTTACCTCTGCGTTTTAAGAGTCATTTTTATTTTTCACTAATTCCATTTTAAGACAGTATTTCATTTTTAGTATTTTACATTTAGTATTTTACGTGTTTATTTACCTTTCGGTAGTATTTTAAGATAACTCGAAGGCTCTGTGTAGAAGAGCGGCCACGTGGGCTTCCGGCGGAGCGCGCGTCCGTCCTTTGTTCAGCGCGCTTGTCTTGGCAGAAAGGTCTGTTCGCTCTCGTCGAGTACCCTGGCTGATTTTTCCATCTCGTCCAGCAACAGATAAGTTATTGGTCGTGTTACAGTTGTGAAATTCAGATCGAGAGTGGTGATTATTGCATCAAAATTAACGCCAGGTATATCATAGACAAAGTGCCTTTTTTTTTACTTTATTCGTGACTAAATTCTGCAGGATAAAAAAAAAAAAAACTATTATATTGTGGTGTCATCTATGTGACTGCGTCAATTCGCCATATTTCATTTATATTAGTCAGCTAATAATTTCGTTTCTTTTAATTGTTATAAACCTTGCTTGCCCCTATACGCAGTTTATTTTAGTACAATTATTAAGTTATCTATATTCGGGGGGGGGGGGGGGCGGAGTCTTTAGGATATTGCCTAGTATCATTCCGGTATTTCCGCCTCACATCCATTTTAGATTAATTTTATTGGGGCGACATCAACCCCGATTTCTAAGTTGATTCGTTTCGCTATTCTATCTATTTTTATTGTGTTAGTTAAGGTCCCTTTTGCTACTGTTTGTATACCATCGGATATTTCTATGTATATATATGTCACATCTTGAACGGTGTCTAAGAGTGAACGTCTGTGGAGCAAAGGCCAACACTATAAAGTTCATTTATTTTTTACATGTATGTCAATTATTCTGTTATTTAATGATTACGATATTTATGCGTATTATACAAGAAAGTACCTGTGAAGTGTTTCTGAATCTTTTGTTTTAAATACCGAGTGAATGATTATTATTTTAAAGTTCGTATAGTCATTTTAAATCATTTTAATTTGTTTGTCATTATGGATACTTTGGCTGAAGGAGGATACGAAANACTTTAGCTNAAAATTGGAAAAAAAAGTATTAATGTGAATATTGTATTTGAGACGAAGGGATGAAGTTCAGCTTGCCATCTGAAGAGAATTATACAAATATTTTATCCGAATATAAAGATTTACTTGAATTCTGTAATCTGGAAAAGAAAAAAGATATTAACAATAGTATAATAATACAACTCTATCTTGATAATACTGGCAGGTTGAGCATACGTTAAAATAATTATCAAATTAAATCTATTGCACCAGTATATGTGAATGAGCGATGGGTATACTCCTGGCCTATTGATTTATAAATTATTAAAAAGAAACTTGGTCACAGAAGAAACTTATGTACTTAGCTGGAAGCTGGTTTCATTGTTTTTAAAGGTTTGGATCACTACTTACCTGAGAGTTGAAGTCGCTTCAGATGATGGACTCTAGGATTACTATTTACCTATGGTTGAAATCTCCAGCTACATGTTGATTACTCTGAAGACTCGCACATATATGAATAATTAGTACACAAACAGTCGAGTCGGTTTCGTTTTAAGCACGCAGTCTCTCACTGTTTACTCACTCAACGATACACATTCGTTCAGTTATTCGTTCATACATTCACACATCTCATACACCCACCACGCCCCCTCGGTTCGCACGCTACCAAACCACTTTCATACACGCATATTATACACACATACATCCACGCCCACACTCCTGTTTTTCCCTTACACTCTCTTGCACACGATTCTTACACCCCCACACACACATGACGTTCCCAACGTACTAGTCTTAACTGGGTGGTGGCAGCAAAGGAAGAGTGACGTGCCAAGCGGGCTAATTCTATGCATATACTCATCATCACACATCTCCATATTATACTCATTTGGCATTGAGCCATTGCACTGTCATTAAGTATATCTGCACACTACATTTAGTGGTAGGCAGGACGTCTATTTGGTATTCAACGGCACTACGCCTATTCGCCACGGGTATAGGGCGTCCCGCACTACTACAGTTAATTGTGCTGATTTTCGTTATATTAAAGAATTAGGAATTGAGTAAAAAAAAAACGTGCACTATAAAAAAATATATATGACAGTAATATATACGACCTCTGAAATACCCAAAAATGCTTAAAATACACGTTTGAGGCATTCTGATAATGAAACGGACTATAGTCAAATGCGTTGATTTTTGTTATATTAAAGGATTTAGAAATTGAGAGAAAAAAGGTGCACTAAAAAAAAATGACAGTAATATATACGACTATGAAAATAGCCAAAAATGCTTAAAATACACGTTTGAGCCATTCTGATAATGAAACGGATTATAATTCAATGCCCTGATTTTCGTTATATTAAAGGATTTAGCAATTGAGAGAAAAAAGGTGCACTAAAAAATATGACTAATATTTACGACCCTGAAAATAGCCAAGAATGCTTAAAATACACGTTTGAGCCATTCTGATAATGAAACGGATTATAGTTAAATGCGCTGATTTTCGTTATATTAACGGATTTAGGAATTGAGAGAAAAAAGCTGAACTAAAAAAAAATTTCTGTAATATATTCGACCCTGAAAGTAGCCAAAAATGCTTAAAATACACGTTTGAGCCATTCTGATAATGAAACAAATTATTGCCAAATGTGCTGGTTTTCGTTATATTAAAGGATTTAGTACTTGAGAGAAAAAACGTGCCCTTAAAAAAAAAAAACGACAATAATATTTACGATCCTAAAAATAGCTAAAAGTGCTTTGAATACACGTTTCAGCCATTCTGATAATAAAAGGATTTATAGTTAAATGCGCTGATTTTCGTTATATTAAAGGATTTAGCAATTGAGAGAAAAAAGGTGCACTAAAAAAATGACAATAATATATAGGACCCTGAAAATAGCCAAAAATGGTAAAAATACACGTTTGAGACATTCTGATAATAAAAGGATTTATAGTCAAATGCGCTGATTTTCGTTATATTAAAGGATTTAGCAACTGAGAGAAGAAAGGTGATAAAAAAAAAGTAATATATACGACCCTGAAGATAGCCAAAAATGCTAAAAATACACGTTTGAGCCATTCTGGCAATGAAACGGATTATAGTTAAATGCGTTGATTTTCGTTATGTTAAAGGATTTAGCAATTCAGAGAAAAAAGGTGCACTAAAAAATGATAGTAATATTTACGACTCTTAAAATAGCCAAAAATAATTAAAATACTCGTTTGAGCCTTTCTGATAATGAAACGGATTATTGTTCAATGCCCTGATTTTCGTTATATTAAAGGATTTAGCAATTGAGAGAAAAAAGGTGCGCTAAAAAAATTGACTTAAGATAGCTAAAAATGCTTAAAATACAGGTTTGAGCCATTCTGATCATGAAACGGATTATAGTTAATTGCGCTGATTTTCGTTATATTAAAAATTAAGCAATTGAGAGAAAGAAGGTGTACTAAAAAACAAATGACAGTAATATATACGACCCTGAAAATAGCCAAAAATGCTTAAAATACACGTTTGAGCCATTCTGATAATGAAACGGATTATAGTTAAATGCGCTGATTTTCGTTATATTAAAAGATTTAGGAAGTGCGAGAAAAAAGGTGCAATAAAAAAAATGACAGTAATATATACGACCCTGAAAATAGCCACAAATGCATAAAATATACGTTTGAGCCATTCTGATAATGAAACGGATTATAGTTAATTGTGCTGATTTTCGTTATATTAAAGAATTAGGAATTGAGAGAAAAAACGTGCGCTAAAAAAAAATATGACAGTAATATATACGACCCTGAAAATACCCAAAAATCCTTAAAATACACGTTTGAGCCATTCTGATAATGAAACAGATTATTGTTAAATGCGCTGATTTTCGTTATTTTAAAGGATTTAGAAATTGAGAGAAAAAAGGTGCACTAAAAAAAATGACAGTAATATATACGACCTTGAAAATAGCCAAAAATGCTTAAAATACACGATTCAGCCATTCTGATAAAGAAATGAACATCAGCTTATTTAACTGTAGTTAAATGCGCTGATTTTCGTTATATTAAAGGATTTAGTAATTGAGAAAAAAAAGGTGCACTAAAAAAAAATAATTACAGTAATACATACGACCCATAAAATAGCCAAAAATGCTTACAATACACGTTTGACCCATTCTGATTGTTAAAAACGCTGATTTTCGTTATATTAAAGGATTTAACAAATGAGAGAAAAAGGTGCACTAAAAAAAAGTACAGTACAATATAAAACCCTGAAAATAGCCAAAAATGCTTAAAATACACGTTTGAGCCATTCTGATAATGAAACGGATTATAGTTAAATGCGCTGATTTTCGTTATATTAAAGGATTTAGCAATTAAGAGAAAAAAGGTGCACTAAAAAAAAGTCATTTATACGACCCTAAAAATAGCCGAAAATGCTTAAAATACATCTTGAAGCCATTCTGATAATGAAATGGGGGGGGGGTGAGGGGGGGGGGGTGTACGGATTATAGTTAAATGCGCTGATTTTTTATATTAAAGGATTTAGCAATTGAGAGAAAAAAGGTGCACTAAAAGAAAAATGACCGAAACAAATACGACCCTGAAATAGCCAAAAAAGCTTAAAACAACCAAAAAAAACACGTTGAGGGGGACCCATTCTGATAATAAAAGAGATTATAGTTAAATGCGCTCATTATCGTTAGATTAAATGATTTAGCAATTGAGAGAAAAAAAGGTGCACTAAAAAAAATGACATATTATACACGACATACACCCTGAAAACAGCAAAAATACTATAGCTTAAATACACGTTTGAGCCATTCTGATAATGAAACGGATTATATTTCAAGATGCGCTGCTTTTCGTTAGTTTACTATCAAAGGATTTAGCAATTGAGAGAAAAAAGGTGCACTAAAAAAAAATGACAGATATATATACGGACGACCCTGAAAAAAATTTAGCCAAAAATGCTTAAAATACAACACACGTTTGAGCCATTTCTGAGAATGAAACGGATTATAGTTATTTAAAAAAATGCTCTGATTTTCGTTATATAAAGGATTTAGCAATTGAGAGAAAAAAGGTGCAATAAAAAAAAATGATAATACACGAGTCCTAACCCCTGAAAATAGCCAAAAATGCTTAAAATACACGTTTGAGGGAGGCGGGCCATTCTGATAATGAAACAGATTATAGTTAAAATGTTATGCGCTGTTTTTCGATATAATATGTTAAAGGATTAGCAATTGAGAGAAAAAAGGTGCACTAAAAAAAATGACAGTAATATACCCCCGTACCCCGACGACCCTGAAAATAGCCAAATCCATAATGCTTAAAATACACGTTTGAAGGAGGGAGGCCATTCTGATAATGAAACGATTATAGTTAAATGCGCTGATTTTCGTTATATTAAAGGATTTATATTGGAATTATTTCAGCAATTGAGAGAAAAAAGGTGCAATAAAAAAAAAAATGACTGTCAACGACCCTGAAAATAGCGAAAAATATTAAAATACACGTTTGAGTCAATCTGATAATGAAACGGAATATAATTAAATGCGCTGTTTTTCGTTATATTAAAGGATTTTAGGGTGTTAGCAATTGAGAGAAAAAAGGTGCACTAAAAAAAAATGACAGTAATATACACGACCCTGAAGAATGAATAGCCAAAAATGCTTAAAATACACGTTTGAGGGAAGAGGCAGACCATTCTGATAATGAAACGGATTATAGGTAAATGCGCTGATTATCGTTATATTAAAAGATTTTGTAATTGAGAGAAAAAAGTTGCACTAAAAAAAAAATGTAATATACAGTAATATATAACGACCTTGAAAATAGCCAAAAATGCTTAAAATACACGTTTGAGGGGAGAGCCATTCTGATAATGAAACGGAATCACTATTTATAGTTTAATGCGCTGTTTTGTGTTGTATTAATGGATTTAGCAATTGAGAGAAAATAGGTGCACTAAAAAAAAAGTACAGTAATATATAGGACCCTGAAAATAGCCAAAAATGCATAAAATAAACGTTTGAGCAATTCTGATAATGAAATGGATTATAGTTAAATGCGCTGATTTTCGTTATATTAAAGGATTTAGAGATTCAGAGAAAAAAGGTGCACTAAAAAAAAAAAAAAATGACAGTAATATATACGACCCTGAAAAAGCCAAAAAAAAAAAAAATGCTTAAAATACACGTTTTGAACCATTCTGATAATGAAACGGATTATAGTTAAATACGCTGTTTTTCGTTATATTAAAGGATTTAGCAATTGAGAGAAAAAAGGTGCACTAAAAAAATAGGTATCAAATGACACGACCCTGAAAATAGCCAAAAATGCTTAAAATACACGTTTGAGCCATTCTGATAAAGAAATGAAACGGATTATAGTTAAAATGCTGTTTTTCGTTATATTAAAGGATTTAGCAATTGAGAGAAAAAAGGTGTAAACAACCCACTAAAAAAAAAATACAGTAATACACGACCCTGAAAATAGCCAAAAATGCATAAAATATATGCACACGTTTGAGCCATTCTGATAATGTTTAAAAATCGCTGATTTTCGTTATATTAAAGGATTTAGCAATTGAGAGAAAAAAGGTGCACTAAAGAAAAAGTAGCACGACCCTGAAAATAGCCAAAAATGCTTAAAATACACGTTTGAGCCATTCTGATAATGAAACGGATTATAGTTAAATGCGCTGTTTTTCGTTATATTAAAGGATTTAGCAATTGAGAGAAAAAAGGTGCACTAAAAAAAAATGACACGACCACAACATCCCTGAAAATAGCCAAAAAAGCTTAAAATACACGTTTGAGCCATTCTGTAATGAAACGTTATAGTTAAATGCGCTGTTTTTTTTTTTTCGTTATATTAAAGGATTTAGCAATTGAGAGAAAAAAGGTGCACTAAAAAACACGACTGAAAATAGCCAAAAATGCTTAAAATTCACATACACACGTTTGAGGGGGGGTCATTTTGATAATAAACAGATTATATTAAATGCCTGTTTTCGTTATATTAAAGATTTTAGCAATTGAGAGAAAAAAGGTGCACTAAAAATTAACATTAAATGACACGACCCTGAAAATAGCCAAAAATGCTTAAAAACACGTTTATTATTGAAAAATAGGTCCGGCCATTCTGATAATGAAACGGATATAGTGAAATGCGCTGTTTTTCGTTATATTAAGGATTTAGCAATTGAGAGAAAAAAGGTGTATAAAAAAAAAATGACACGACCCTGAAAATAGCCAAAAATGCTAAAATACACGTTTGGCCATTCTGATAATGAAACGGATTATAGTTAGATGCGCTGTTTTTCGTTATATTAAAGATTTTAGCAATTGAGAGAAAAAACGTGCACTAAAAAAAAAAATATGCCACGACCTGAAAATACTTCGGCCAAAAATGCTTAAAATAACACGTTTTGAGCCATTCTGATAATGAAACGGATTATAGTTAAATGCGCCTTTTTTTCGTTATATTAAAGGATTAGCAATTGAGAGAAAAAAGGTGCACTCTAAATAAAAAAAAAAAATGTAAATACAGTAATATACAACCCTGAAAATAGCCAAAAATGCTTAAAATACACGTTTGAGCAGAGAGGGTGTATTTTGATTCCCCTGAAAATGAAACGGATTATAGTTAAATGCGCTGTTTTTCGTTATATTAAAGATTTAGCAATTGAGAGAAAAAAGTGCACTAAAAAAAATGACACGACCCTGAAAATAGCCAAAAATGCTTAAAATACACGTTTGAGCCATTCTGATAATGAAACGGATTATAGTTAATTTAGCAATTAAGAGAAAAAAGGTGAACTAAAAAAAAATAGAGTAATATACACGACGCTGAAAATAGCCAAAATGCTTAAAATACACGTTTGAGCCATTCTGATAATAAAACGGATTATAGTTAGATGCGCTGCTTTTCGTTATATTAAAGGATTTAGCAATTGAGAGAAAAAAGATGAACTAAAAAAAAAAAATGACACGACCCTGAAAATAGCCAAAAATGCTTAAAATACACGTTTGAGCCATTCTGATAATGAAACGGATTATAGTTAAATGCGCTGTTTTTCGTTATATTAAAGGATTTAGCAAATGAGAGAAAAAAGGTGCACTAAAAAAAAATAGCAATTGAGAGAAAAATGGTGGACTAAAAAAAAATGACAGTAATATACACGACCCTGAAAATAGCCAAAAATGCTTAAAATACACGTTTGAGCCATTCTGATAATGAAACGGGTTATTGTTAGATTCGCTGCTTTTCGTTATATTAAAGGATTTAGCAATTGAGAGAAAAAAGGTGCACTGAAAAAAAAAAGGGTGACATATACTCGACCCTGAAAATAGCCAAAAATGCTTAAAATACACGTTGAGCCATTTGATAATGGAACGTAGAAATGAGAGTTGAGACTGCTTAAGAAGACACGTTTGAAGGAGGAGAGAGAGAGCCATTCTGATAATGAAACGATTATAGTTAAATGCGCTGCTTTCCGTTATATTAAAGGATTTAGCAATTGAGAGAAAAAAGATGAACTAAAAAAAAAATGGACAGTAATATACACGACCCTGAAAATAGCCAAAAATGCTTAAAATACACGTTTGAGAGGAGGAGGGGGGCCATTCTGATAATGAAACGGATTATAGTTAAATGCGCTGTCTTTTTTTTTTTTCGTTATATTAAAGGATTTAGCAATTGTACTATACCAGGGGGGGTGAGTAGAGAAAAGGTGCACTAAAAAACCATATCAATTGAGAGAAGAAATGGATGCACTAAGAATGTAATAAATGACAATGATTAAAATACAATAATAAAATCGTAATATACCCTGAAAATAGCCAAAAATGCTTAAAATACACGTTTGAGCCATTCTGATAATGAATTAATACGGATTATATTTAAAATCTTAAAATACACGTTTGAGCCATTCTGATAATGAAAACTGATAATAGTTAGATGCGCTGTTTTCGTTATATTAAAGGATTTAGCAATTGAGAGAAAAAAAGGTGCACTAAAAAAAAAAAATGACACAAGACGACCCTACAAATAGCCAATAAAGCTTTATAATACACGTTTCAGGCATTCTGATAATGAATAATACCCAAAAAAGCGAGTAAAATACATCGTATTTTGAGGTAGGCATTCTGATTTAAGTAGCAATAGCCTAAAAATGCTTATAACTACACGTTATAGATTCAATTTGAGAATGAAAACGATTATAGGTAAATGCCTGTTTTTCGTTATATTAAAGATTTAGCAATTGAGAGAAAAAAGATGCACTAAAAAAAAAATGAAATGACACGACCCTGAAAATAGCCAACAAATAATGCTTAAAATACACGTTTGAGTCATTCTGATAATGAAACGGATTATAGTTAAATGCTCAAGACAAAAATGTTTTTCGTTATATAAAGGATTTAGCAATGAGAGAAAACAGTTGCACCTAAAAAAAAAATTAGCAACTGAGAGAAAAAAGGTGCACCTAAAAACAAATGACAGTAATATACGACCCTGAGAAATAGCCCAAAAATGCTTAAAAAAGACACGTTTTGAGCCATCTCTGATATCTAGAAATGGCTTATGTTTAAAATGCTTAGCTGACACTTTTGAGATACATACTGAAAATGAATAACGGACTTATAGTTAAATGCGCTTGTTTTCGTTATATTAAAGGATTTAGCAATTGAGAGGAATAAAAAAGTGTGACACTAAAAAAAAATAAATGACAGATACGACCTAGCAAAAAAGCCCAAAAATGCTGTAAAATACACGTTTGAGCCATTCTGAATCGAATGAAACGGATTATAGTTAAATGCGCTGTTTTTCGTATATATTATAAGGATTTAGCAATTGGTAGAGAAAAAAGGTGCACTAAAAAAAATGAAAAAAAAAATGACATACACGAACCCTGAAAATAGCCAAATAATGCTTAAATTATACACGTTTGAGCCATTCTGAATAAATGAAACGGGAATTATAGTTAAATGACGCTGTTTTTTTTCGTTATATTGTAAGGATTTAGGCAAGGAAGAGAAAAAAAAGGTGATACTAAAAAAAAATTAGCAATGAGAGAAAAATAAAGTGCACTAAAAAAAAAATGTCAGTAATATACACGACCCTGAAAATAGCCGAAAAAAATGCTTATAAATACACTTTGAGCCATTCTTCTTATAATACACGTTTGAGGCCATTCAGATAATAGTACGTTTTAGAGCCATTTGATATGAACAGATTATAGTTAGATGCGCTGTTTTTCGTTATATTAAAGGATTTAGCAATTGAGAGAAAAAGGTGCCTAAAAAGGTGCACCAAAGGTGCAGAAAAAAAAAATGACAGTAATAATACACCGGACCCTGAAAATAGCCAAAAATGCCTTAAAAATACACCGTTTGGCCATGTCTGATAATGAAACGGATTATAGTTTAGAATGTCGCTGATTTTCGTTATATTAAAAGGATTTAGCAATTCGGAGAGAAAAAGGTGCACTAAAAAAAATGAACAGATAAGTATGACACGACCCTGAAAATAGAGCCAAAAAATGCTAATTAAAATGTGAAACACGTTTGAGCCATTAGTAATAATTGAAAAGCGGATTATAGTTTAAAAGCGCTGTTTTTCGTTATATTCAAGGCTTTAGCAATTGAGAGAAAAAAGGTGGCACTAAAAAAAAAATGACAGTACGAACCCTTGAAAATAGCCATAGTCAAAAGTATATTATATATTATATATAACTTAAAATACAATCGTTTGAGGCCCATTCTGATAAGGAAACGGGATTATAGTTTAGATTGCGGTTTTTTCCGTTATATTAAAGGATTTAGCAATTGAGAGAAAAAAGGGTGCACCAAAAAAAAAATGACCGTAATATATACGACACCTGAAAATAGCCAAAAATGCTTAAAAATACACGTTTGAGCCTATTCTGATAATGAAACGGATTAATAAGTTAAATGCGCTGTGTTTTCGTTATAATTAAAGGATTTAGCATTAAAGATTTCGCAATTGAGAGAGGATTTCGCAATTAGAGAAAATAGGTGCACTAAAAAAAGGTGCACTAAAAAATAAAAAAATGACACGACCTGAAAATAGCCAAAAACTTGCTTAAAATACACGTTTGAAGCCATTCTGATAATGAAACAGATTATAGTTAAATATGCGCTGTTTTTCGTTATATTAAAGAGGATTAGAAGGCAATTGTAGAGAAAAAAGGTGCACTAAAAAAACAAATGACACGACCCTGAAAATAGCAATAGCCCAACTGCTTAAATACACGTTTGAGCCATTCTGAGTAATGAAACGGATTATAGTTTAAATTGCGCTGTTTTTCTAGTTATATTAAAGGATTTTAGCAATTGAGAGAAAAAAGTGCACTAAAAAAAAAATGACAGTAATATACGACGACCCTGAAAATAGCCAAAAATGCTTAAAATACACGTTTGAGCCATTCTGGATAATGAA
>NW_028235871.1:0-3845 GCF_977035675.1 Penaeus japonicus | reverse complement strand
TGTGACTCGATATCTCTTCCGGTTACTTTCACTTTATTGTCTCTTTTCGGTATACTTTCTCTTTTCTTTTTTTCCTGCCTTTCTTCCTTTTTATTTACCGTTCGTCTTCTGCACTTTTCTTGCTGGATCTCCCTTTTCACTTTCCCTCCACGGTTATTTCTCTCTTCATTCGCTGCCAAAATTTGCGTCTGCAACTCTTTCGCTACCATTTGTCTTTGCGTTTTCATTCTTTCTTTTTCTTTCATTTTCAACCTTTCTCTTATTTTATTCTCTGTTACTTCACTTTCATTCTTTTACTTCATTTGCTAACTTTCCACTATTGTCCTTTTTTTTACTTTCTACTATCCCTTCGCGTGCGTCTCGTGAGTGGTATTTCTCCGTGTGCTTCCCCCTTTTTCATTTATCTGTTTCTACACGTCGGTTTCCGTTCCATTATTGTTCTTAAGGTTAGCTTCCTTACCTATACCCTCTCTGTGCCCTTTCTCCCACTACCTATACCCTTTCCTGTACCTTCTCCCCTACCTATCCCTTCCTGGGCCCTTCTCCCATACCCTAATCCCTATCTGTCCCCCTTCTCCACTTCCGTATACCTCTCTATGTGCTCCTTATCCACCTTACATATCCCCTCTCCTGTACCTTCCCCCCTTGTACAAGCTTAGCACGCGACTGTGCCCCTGGCTACCCGACCTATCCCATCTCCTCGTGACTTCTCCCTACCATTTTCCCCTCTCCTGTGCCTTCTCCCCTTACTAGCCCTCTCTGTACCCTTCCCATTACCAGCCCACTCTCCTGATGCCCTTCTCCCTCCGGTATCCCTCTCCAGATGCCCTTTCTACCTACCTATCACCTCTCCTGTTGCCCTTGGCTCCCCTACCTATCCCTCTCCTGTACCCCTTTCCCCCCTTACCTATCCCCTCTTCCTGTACCTTCCTCCCCCTAACCTAGCCCTCTCCTGTGCTGCGCCTTCTCCCTGTACCTATCCCCTCTTCCTGTACCGCCTTCCCTCTTTACTAATCCCTCTCCCTCTGAGCCTTCTCCTACCTATCCACTCTCCTGTGTTGCCGTCTCGCCCCTACCTGTATCCTTCCTGTGGTACCCTTCTCCCCTACTATCATCCCTGTACCTTCTCCCCTCTAACCCTCTCCCATCTCCTGAAATAGATCCTTCTCCCCTCACCCTAATCCTCCTCATGTACCTTCCCCTTATCCTATCCCATCTCTGTTGCCCTTCTCCCTACTCTATCCACCCTCTGCTCCTGTGCCCATTCTCCCTCACGCCATCCCTGCGGATACCCTACCCCCTATACCTATCCATTCCCAGCTGAAACCTTCTCCCTACCTATCCCCTATCCTGTGACCCTTCTCCCCTACTATCCCCTCTCTCCTGTTGCCCTTGTCCCCTCCTATCCCCTGAAATCCTGTACCCTTCCTCTTTTTTTTTTTTTCCCCCCCCCCCCCCCCTTTTCCTTCCCTTTCTTTTCCCCCCACCTTTTTTTCCCCCCCCTTTTTTCCCCTTTTCTGTCCCCTTCCCCCCAAAACCTTTTCCCCTTCCTGTCCCCTTTCCCCCCTTACCACCCCCTTTTCCTGTTTTCCCCTTCCTTCCCCTCCTTTTTTTCCTTTCCCCTTCCCTTTCCCCTCCCCTTTAAAACCCTTTTTCCCCTATTCCCGTCCCTTTTTCCCTTCCCCTCCCAATCCCCTTCCCTGTCCCTTTCCCCCTTTACCAAAATCCCCTCCTTTTTCCCTTCCCCCTTTCCCTTATCCCCTCCTCCTGTCCCCTTTTCCCCCTCCCTTTACCCCCCTTCCCTGTTTTTTTTCCCCCCCCCCCTACCCCCTTTCTCCTGTCCCTTTCCCCCCTCCCAAAATCCCTCCCCTTTTCCCCTTCCCCCCTCCCTTTATCCCCCCCCTCCTGACCCTTTCCCCCCCTACCTTTTCCCCCTCTCCTTTTAACCTTCTCCCCTCCCTATCCCTCTCCTGTCCCCTTTTCTCCCCTCCCTTCCCCCCTTCTCCTTTTCCCTTTCCTCCCCTATCCCCCTTTTGTACCCTTCTCCCCTACCTACCCCCTTTCCCCCTTTTCCCTTCCCCCCTACCTACCCCTTTCCCCTGTCCCCCCCCCCCTTACCTATCCATCCCCTGTCCCCTTTCCCCTCCCTACCCCCTTTTTCCTGTCCCCTTTCTCCCAACTATCCCTCTCCTTACCCTTTTCCCCCCTTTCCCCTTTTTCCTTTTCCCCTTCCCCTTCCCCCCTACCTATCCCCTCTCCTGTCCCCTTTTTTCCCTTTCCCTATCCCCTTCCCTTTTCCCCATCCCCCTTACTATCCCCTCCCCTTTTTCCTTTCCCCCCTCCCAAATCCCTCCCTTTTTGGGGCCCTTCCCCCCAAATTTATCCCCTTTCCTGTCCCCCCTCAATACCTATCCCCTCTCCTGTCCCCTTTTCCCCCAAATTTTCCCTTTTTCCCGGGGACCCTTCTCCCCTCCCTTTATCCCCCCTTGTTCCCTTTCCCTACCACCCCCTTTCCCCCGGAAACCCATTTTTCCCCTTACCACCCCCTCTCCTGTACCCTTCCCCCCTTACCCCCCCTCTCCTGTCCCCTTTTTCCCCCCTTTCCCTTACCCCCTTTCCTGTCCCTTCTCCCCTACCTTTCCCCTTCCTGTCCCCTTTTCCCCCTTTTCCCTTTCCCCCCTCTCCTGTACCCTTCCCCCTTTACCTATCCCCTTCCGGTCCCCCTTCTCCCCTCCCTACCCCTCTCCTTTTATTTTCCCCCTTTCCTACCCCTCCCCTTTTCCCCCTTCCCCATACCTACCCCCTCCCCTTTTCCCCTTTCCCCCCTTACCCTATCCCTCCTTTTTCCCTTTCCCTACCTATCCCCCCCCTTGTACCCTTTTTCCCTTTAACCCCCCTTCCTTTTCCTTTCCCAAACTTCCCCCTTTTCCGGTTCCTTCTCCCCTACCTATCCCTTCCCTGCCCCCTTTCCCCCTTACCTTTCCCCCTCTTGTCCGACCCTTTCCCCCTTCCTGTTCCCTTTTCCCCTACCTTCCCCCTCTCCGTCCCCCTTCCCCCCTTACCTACCCCCTTCTGTCCCCCCTTTCCCTCCCCCTTTCCCCCTTCCCCTTTTTCCTCCTTTCCCTACCCCCTTCCAACCCCTTCCCCCTTTTCCCTACCCCCATCCCTCCCCCCCTCTCCCCTACCTATCCCCTCCCTGTACCCTTTTTCCCCTACTATCCCCTTTCCTGTCCCCTTCTCCCTTTACCAAACCCCCTTTCCCCCTTTGTACCCTTCTCCCCAAACCTTCCCGTCTCCTTTTAACCCTTCTCCCCTATTTACCCCTTTAACTGAAACCCTTCCCCCTTAACAAACCCCCTCTCCTGTCCCCTTTCCCCCTTCCCTTTTTCCCCCCCCTTTCCCCCCTTTCCCTACATCCCCCCTTCGCCTGAAACCCTTCTCCCCAAAACCTATCCCCTTTCCTTTTCCCCTTTCCCCCCTTCCCACCCCCTCTCCTGTCCCCTTCTCCCCTACCGTTTTCCCCTTCCTTTACCCCTTCCCCCTCCCTTTCCCCTACCCCCCTTCCCTCCCTTGTACCCTTCTCCCCCCTAAAAAACCCTCCCCTTTGTCCCCTTCCCCTTTACCTTCCCCCCCTGTAATTTTTCCCCCCTTACCAAACCCCTCTCCTTCCCCTTCCCCCTTTCCCTATCCCCCTCTCCTTCCCCTTCCCCCTTTCCCTATCCCCCTCTCCTTCCCCCTTTCCCTATCCCCCTCTCCTTCCCCTTCCCCCTTTCCCTATCCCCCTCTCTGTCCCCTTCCCCCTTTAAACTATCCCTTTCCTGTACCCTTCTCCCTTCCCTCCCCTC
>NW_028235870.1:2500-16328 GCF_977035675.1 Penaeus japonicus | reverse complement strand
CGGAACGGAATAAGAGTCCAACAGTTTATAGAAAATATTATATTGATTCTTTTTTTGTTGTTGTAGTTGTTGTTTTCATTGTTATCATTATTATCCTTTCATTATTGATAATATTGTTATTGTTATCTTTTTCATTATTATTGTTCTTGTTGTATTATTAGTGTTCTTATCTTTTTTACGTTGTTATTACCATTACTAATATTATTTTCATTTTTGTTATCTTATCTTTTCATCTCTATAATCTAATTCATTACTACTAGAAACCATTCATGATTTCGTTATCATCATTGCTGTTGTTGCTACTATTGTCATTACCTGTTATCATTCCTCATTTATATATATGTAATATTCTATTTATGTATAATTATATTATTTATATATTTATATATATATAGATAGATAGTATAGATATTGATCTATAGATATTGTTTATTTGTATATATGTAATTTTCTTTCTTTCTTGTTTTTTTTTCTTTTTTTTTCTTTCGTTCCTTTTATATCTTATTTTATTATCATTCCCTTTTGCTTTTGGCGATGATTGATTCAGGGAAAAGTTTTTTTATCAATCATTGAGGAGTTCGTCGAAATGGAGGGTGAATTTAGAGCGTATCACGGAGGTCTTTACGCGAAATGTCTTAAGGGAAAATGACGAGATAATGAAAATGATATGAAATAATGAAATGGATAAAGATCCGGCGAGCGCTGTTGCAAGACGGCAATAACGCTACAAAAAACCCACTAATTAAGAAAATTGTGAAGGACGAAAAATTACCCTTTGCTTTAAAAGGCAATCTGCTTCCTGATTACCCAATCATTCCTTAGCTTTTGCTGCGTGGAGAAAAACATTAGAGGCGGATTTATGCTCGACGGGCCTTAAGGGTTTCGAAACACACTTGGGGCACGCGGCCCACTCCCACACAGCTCTTTTCCTTCTTCTCTCTCTCTCTTTTGTTCCTTCTCTAGTCTCTCTTGTCTCACTCTGTCTCTCTCTCTCTCTCTCTCTCTCTTCCTGCCTCCTCCACCCTCTCCCTCTGCTCTCTTGTCCCCCCCTTCTGTCTCTGTCCTCCTTTCTCTCTCTCCTCCTCTGCTCCTCTCTCCTCTCCTCCTCGGTCTCTCACTCCTCTCTGTCTCTCTCTCTCTTCCTCTCTCACTCCTCTCCTCTTCTCTCTCTCTCTCTCTCTCTGTCCTCTCTCTCTCTCGCTGCGTCTCCTCTGTCTCTCTTTCTCTCTCTCTGTCTCTCTCTGTATCCTCTCTCCCTCTCTCTGTCTCTCTCTGTCTCTCTCTCTCTCTCTCTTCCTCTCCCTCCCCCTCTCCCTCTCTCTCTCTCTCTCTGTCTGTCTCTGTCTCTTTCTCTCTCTCTCTGTCTCTCTCTCTCTCTGTCTCTCTCTCTCTCTCTCTCTCTCTCTCTCTCTCTCTGTGTCTGTCTCTCTCTCTCTCTCTTTCTCCCTCTCCCTTCCCCCCCCCCCTCTCTCTCTCTCCCTCTCTCCCTCTCCTCTCTCTCTTTCTCTCGCTCGCTCTACACACACACACACACACACACAGATACGTACGTAGTCACATATATATGCATGTAAGTTTGTGTGTGAATGTATTTTGTTTGTATGTAGCGTCGTGTTTGAATGTGCGCGCGCGCGTGTGTTTGTAGGTATTGAATGATCCTCATCCACAGTGCTATCTAGAATCACTTTGAAGTTAAGGAAAGAAAATCTAAATCGAAAGTAGTAGTCAAGCTAATAGAATAACCTTACGTAGAAAGACATGAAAAGAAAAGAATAACGCAAAAAGCGACCAGCAACATAAATAGATAAAGGCCAAAAGAAAGTAATGAACACAGTCCAAAATATAAAAAAACATAAAATCTAAAAGGATAAAAAAAACGGCCCTGACTGAATCTTTTTTGAATATTTCACCTGACAAAGTGACCAATGACTACTGTAATCATCGGCATAAAGACGGACGTCTGGCAGAGTAGCTGTGAAATATGAAACCTTATTGCCTTCCCGAGTTACATGCCAGTGTTCCGCACAATGTTTCGATGAGAAGAAAAAATTGGTGCGACGGCGGTGTGAGACTTGGCTGGTAGTGGGGTGGAAGGAGGGAAATGGCGGGAAAGCGAAGAACAAAGGTAGGCGAGAGAGGAGTGAGGAGGACTGGGTGGGGAAGGACAGGGAAGGGGAGGGGGGAGGGAACAGAGGAAGGGAGGGGGTGGGACCCGGGTAGGGAGAGAAGGGAGGGAGGGGAGGGTGGAAGGAAGGGAGGGCGGGCGAGGAGGGAGGAGAGGAGAGTGAGGGGGAAAGGGAGGGAGGGTTAGGTAGGAGGGAGGTAGGATGTCGGGGAAGGGGGAAGTTGGGACCCAGCCCGCTCCGGTAAGGGAGGGAGGGAGGGAATGAGGGGCGGAAGGGTTTTGTGGGTGGGAACAGATCAAAAGAGAAGGAAGGAAGGACGAAATGCCTAGGTAAGGAGGTAAGGATAGGAGTGGAAAGGAGAGAGAGGAGCGAGTGAGAGAGGGAGAAGAGTGTGAGTAGGTCTCAGCAGAGACAGGAAGACACCGATAACAGATAAGTTTACTATTCTTTCCCTTACACTCACGAAAACAAAACACAATACCGAAAACATAAACAAAAAACGCAGAGGAGAACCATGATTCCATCTATGCTCTCCATCTGCAATAGTGTTCTGCAAACAGTAGTACCTCGGGATGTTTCAGGGACATACTTCATGAGAGTATTGATATCAAATGTTTTAATTCACTTCACAAGCATTGAGCTTGACTGCAATAACCATCAGATCGGCTGAGCTCGTTGCTCCTGTTTGATTATTGCAAAGTGTTAATTGACGAAGCTGAGAGAAACAACACACAGTACTATTACTGAATATGCTAAAGCTTTATTATATTTCTATTGTATATATTCTATATAAGATATATAGATCTTCTATATATATATTGATTTATACATATATAGGTTTATATACTCACACACACACAACACACTATTGAGATACTAAACACAACACCACAAACACACACACTGCACTAATATCTCACACCTACACATACACATACACACATCACATCTCACACTCACACCACACACACACACACACACCAAACACACACACATATAGATATTTATATATATATATATATATATACTATATATATATAGTATACTATTTATGTATGTAAGTACTATGTATATGTATATATATATATATTTATACTATATTTATATTTATATATTATACTAAATCATATAAGTATAATCTTGTATGTATTATATGTACGCATGTATATTAATTATATATTTATATATATATATATATATATATACTTACCATATATAGATACATATATATATACTATCTATATAATATAATTATATACTATACACTAATTACATATATATATACTATATATATACTATATATCATATATTTATCATATATATATACACATATCATATAATATGTATATATTATAGTATAATACTATCGCTCGATATATATATCGCCTATATATATAAACTATCATACATTATACTATTCCTCTCATGCTATACCCCTACTATATACTATATACGCCTCTATCATTATATTACCCCCCCCCGCTATATCTATATATACTCAAATTATTTACTATCCCTATCTATATTACAATCGCTCCGTTACTGCACATTCTAGCACTCACTTTCACACACACACACACACACTACACTACACTCTACACACACACACACACACACACACACACACCTCACACACACACACACATATATAATATATTTATATACGTTCATATATATTACCTATATATATTAATATACTAAGTCACTATATATATATGTGACGTACTATACTATTATATGCCTATATACCACTATATATCTATATTATATATATATATCATATTTAATCTATACTATATGTGCTGTGTATATATATATATGTATCTATGTATATACACTATTCCCCTTCACCGTACCTACTGAATACCCTTATATCGTCACTCATATTACCCTACTACCTATATATATTACCCCATATTATTATATATGGCATACACATCCACCACCTCACACACACACAATGTACACACTCTCACCACATCACACACACGTATACACACAGTCCAACACACAGTGTCCCACCACCACACACACACAAACACACACACATACGCACACTAACACACACACACATATTCACTCACGCACACACACATACACCACTACCAATACACACACACACACATACACCTACACTACATAACTTACATAATAACATAAACCCACACACACACACACACACACACATATTCACTCACGCTCCTACACACATACAGTCACAATTTTACACACCACACACACCAAACACACGAGACATACACATACATACACATAAACACACACACACACACACACACACACACACACACACACACACACACACACACACACACACACACACACACACACACACACACACACACACACACACACACACACACACACACACGTACCTTAAATAGCTCTCCTAAACCACTTTTAGTACAGCCAACCACGGTGGCCGAGTGAGCTAAGGCGTCCAACGACAATCCACGATCGCGAGTTCGAATCCCCCCCCGGCCCCCTTAAAAAAATCTAGAACCAAAGATCCTCAAAAATAACTTTTTCTTTATCGTATATGTCCCCGTATGTGTATTTATGCAAATAAAAGGTAGTCCATTCATCCATAGCATGATACATTACTGCTTATTTATCTACACACACAGGTTCTGAATGTTTGTATGTATATCTATTGTTCTATCTAACTATCTATTTATCTACTTTAGGGAGATATATATATATTATATATATACATACTATATATATATATATATAATATATTATATATATATGTATATTATAATTTAACATATATATGTATATATATATATGTATATATATATACTATATATATATATATATATTAATATATATATATATATATATATATATATGTGTGTGTGTGTGTGTGTCTGTGTGTGTGTGTGTTTGTGTGTATTTACATATATTTATATATATATATATATAAGAATATGTCAACATTTTTGAGGCAAAGGACTAGTGATCTGATAATCACATGCCAAGGATAGGCCTCAGACGTTCAATATATTTTGCTTAGAAACAGTATCGGCTTGATCACAGTCTTCTCCAGCTATTTTTCTGAGGTCGGAGGAAGGGGAAGTGTAAATGGAGAGAGGAAGAGAGAGAGAGAGAGAGAGAGAGAGAGAGAGAGAGAGAGTGAGAGACGGAGAGAGAGAGAGAGGCCCGAGAGAGCTGAGAGAGAGAGAGAAGAGAGAGAGAGAGAAAGAGAGTACCGAGAGAGAGAGAGTCGAGAGAGAGAAAGTTTCGAGAGGCCGGAGAGAGAGCTCGAGAGCAGAGAGAGAGATCCGCAAAGAGAGACCGTCGAGGGAGAGGAAAGAGAGAGAGAGAGAGAGAGAGAGAGAGAGAGAGAGAGAGAGAGAGAGAGAGAGATAGAGAGAGAGGGAGAGAAAGAGAGAGAGATGAGCGGAGAGAGAGAGAAGAGAGTTGAGAGGGAGCAGATTGAGAGAGAGAGAGAGAGAGAGCGAGAGAGAGAGACGGGAAGCGAGAGAGAGACGAGGGGAGAGAGAGAGAGAGTAGAGACGAGAGCACGAGCGAAGAGAGAGAGAGACGCCAGAGAGAACGAGAGAGAGGAGAGAGCGAATAAGAGAGAGAGAGAGGGAGAGACCGAGACGAGGGAGAAAAAAAAGAGAGGCACGCAGGGAGAGAGAGAGAGAATGAGCGCCGAGACAGCAGGAGGAGAGAGGCCCCCCCGGAGAGAGAGCGGGCCGACCGAGGACGAGAGCAAGAGAGAAGAGAGAGGGAGAGAAAGAGAGAGAGACGAGAAGAGAGAGAGAGAGAGAGAGAGGGAGGCGAGAGAGGAGAGAGAGAGAGAGAGAGAGAGAGAGGCCAGACGCAGAGAGAGAGAGAGAGAGAGACGAGAGAAGAGAGAGAGAGAGGAGTGAGAGAGACGAGAGAGAGAGAGAGAGAATGGAGAGAGAGAGTGAGAGAGAGAGAGAGGAGAGAGAGCACGAAGAGAGAGAGCAGAGAGAGAGAGAGAGAGAAGAGAGAGAGTGAGAGACGAGAGACCGAAGCAGAGAGAAAGAGAACTCGCTCGCTGTCCGAGAGAGTGGAGAGAGAGGAGAGAGAGAGAGAGAGAGACCCCTAGCAGAGAGAGGGGTGGAGAGACGGAGAGAGAGAGAGAGAGAGAGAGAGAGAGAGAGAGACGAGGAGGGAGAGACCCGAGGAGAGACGAGAGTAGACGAGAGAGAAGAGAGAGAGACAAGAGACCGGAGAGAGCCCGGGAACGCTAGAGAGAGAGAGAGGAGAGGGGGAGGAGAGAGAGAGAGAGAGAGAGAGGGAAAGAGAGAAGACGAGAGGAGAGAGAGAGAGAGAGAGAGAGAGGAGAGAGCGAGAGAGAGAGAGAGGAGAGAGAGAGCCGAGAGAGAGAGAGAGACGACGAGAGAGTAGAGAGAGAGAGAGAGAGAGAAGAAAGAGAGCCAGAGAGAGAGAGAGAGAGAGAGAGGAGAGAGACGAGAGGAGAGAGAGAGAGGTGACGACCCGAGAGATGACGAGGGAGCACGCGAGAAGAAGAAGAGACGACGAAGAGAGAGAGAGAAAGAAAGAGAGAGCGAGAGAGGAGAGAGAGTGAGAGAGAGAGAGAGAGAGAGAGAGAGGGGAGAAGAGAGAAGAGAGAAAGAGAGAGAGAGTAACTAAGAAGGAGAGAGAGGGAGAAAGAGAGAGAGAGAAAGAACGAGAGAGGGAGAGGAGAGAGAGAGGAGAGAGAGAGAGAGTAGGAGAGGCGCGGAGAAGAGAGAGAGAGAGAGAGACGAGTGAGAGCAGAAAGAGAGAGAGATGAGAGAGAGACGAGGGAGAAGAGAGAGAGAGCCGAGAGGGAGAGAGCAGAGAGAGACGAGGGGAGAGAGAGAGAGGAGAGAGTATGAGAGAGAAGAGAGAGAGAGGACCGAGACGAGAGAGAGAGAGAAAGGAGAGAAAGAGAGAGAGAGAGAGAGAGGAGGGCGGGGGGGGGGAGGGAGGGGAAGCATGATATAGGGCAAATCAGAAGAGGAAATCAGATGAAATGAGTGTCTAGGACATTGTAAACTATAATATAATTTGTGTATCAATCACTAAGTGTTAAAAATCGAGAAAAAGAGAGAAGAAAAATGGCAAATTTAACGTTACAATAAAAATAGAAAGAACATGAAACTCAATATATCCATATGAAGAAGAATGTAATAAATGTTTTCATATCCATGAGGTGACATAGAAAATGTTTTTGTATCGACCACCTGCCGGTGTTGCTCACTTGATTTATAAGGTAATAATCATTGCCATGATTATTTTTATATTCTTTCATTAAATTAGTACTACACCTGTCATAGTTATACTTTGTCACTGGATATGCAACCCGTTTCTAGCACTTTGTTTATTGAGGGATTAATGTAATCAATTTTTATCTACATATACCAAATATGCTAGTCTTGCGCAAAATGTTTGCAACAATTTTCTTAGCCCCACGTAGACAGATATATAATCTGTCTATTGTGTTGACGCTTAGAGTATTTTTTTCTGCTAGGTGCTTGGTTGAGTCTCACGAGATGCTAATCCTTTGCTCAGGGGACACCGGGGAGCTCTTTGTAAATTACACTAATTTCACCACTGCAATTAACCGGAGATGGATCCTATTGCTTACTGTAATCAAAAGAACGGGAGGTTTTTGGCAGAATGTTCAGTGGTCCAGAAAAGGGATAAAAAATGGAACTAAGATTTGAACCACTACGTACAATCGACCAGTCTCTTTGCAGTCCGTGAGTCAGATCCCTCAAAAAAAAGAAAAAAAAGAAAAAAAAAAAAAATAAAGTAAATAAATAAATAAATAAAAGATAAACAAAAAACTAACTGACGACGAGATCACCGCATCTGTAGGATCGAAGCCAACTCTCTGGCAGGCAGCGCGCGGCGTTCGTTTCGGACCTCAGCAATCTGGCTTCGATCAACCAGCCGGTAAAAAGGGATCTTCTTGCAATATTCTGCACTTAAGGTTTTTTCGGGCATGACCAAGAAGTCGTCAATTACATTAGGCGAACGTCAGTGTGCATAAGAAGAAATGTTCCACTGTGCACTCAGCAGTACAATCCGCAGCTGGGTTCTATTATCGGACCAATCCCATAGAATAACTATATTAATTGATTTGGTGATTTTGCAACAAACGACACATATCATGTGGCCAAGTCACCAATTACCCATCCTATGGTCGTGTGTCGTGACGGATAATATCGAACCCATTTAGTGTTTTTTTATTTTTTTTTCCACGTAGGCTCAATTTTAGCTTAGAAATGTATTGCAAGGCCAGCGTGATATCACAGACAACATTAGAGGCAGAAAGAAGAAAGGTGTAACATGAAACAAACGGAATAATTGGATGAAAAGTCTAGAACTCTAACTCTTAGGGCTTACTTATCAACCTTAGGATTCGACGTTGCGCATGATTGAGAGCTCGGACAGGCGCGTGAGATAAGTCCGAGCCACCTCCCCTGGGAGTCAGAGCAGTCGACAGCCAAATATGGTTCTGACATCTCAATAATCAGATTCCATCTCGTTTTGCAATATATACGCTTCATCACGGGCATCGAGGCAAGATCAGTCTGCATGACAAGAACCTGATACTTTGCCCGTCCTCACTGAAGATATATTGTGTTCACACTGCCCACACACACATACATATAACATACCAAAAATTTGTATACGTATGAATATATATATATACTATATATAGTATATATATAGTATATACTTATACTATATAATTATATATATAACGGATATTCTCATATTATAATATTTATTTATATATATATGTGTGTGTGGGGATAATATATATATATAATATATATATATATATATACTATATATATAGTATCTATATATACTATAGTTGATCAGCGAAATCATTTATAAATATGTATATTAATACCAAAGATATGTATATATACAAAATATATCCTATATATATACTATAGCGACATATATATATATATAAAATTATATACAAATATCTAGCATAACCACTACTACTACTTACTGTACAAATCTATATAACAATATATATATATTATATATATATATATAACTATAATACTATATACTATAGACATAGAGCACATATATCATATACCATATATCATACTATGTATACGTAATATAGATTATATTAAATACATATATACATATGTTCATTATACATAAATATATTATATAATAGTAGCCATATAACTATATTTATAGATTATATAGTATATATTATTTATATATTATCCATATATATATATACCACTATATATATATCTAGCAGTAAACTATATATAGTTAACATATTATATAATATAGCTAATATATATAAATTGTAATATCTATATATATAGATATACTATTTAATATATACTATATATATATATGCTAACTACAACGATATATATAATATACATATATACATATTATATATATCACTATATATATATATATATATATTCTATATATATGTATATATTAATAGTTACATAACATATACATAATTATATATCTCATATATATATGTAAACTATATATATATACATATATATCTATATATATTATATATATATATATATTTACTATATATATATCCTTTATATGGCTTATATATATAGTATTACATATATAATATACTATATTATATATCATAAATAATATTATATAATATATATACTTCTAGATATGTAACCTACTATGTATACATCATATATATTATATATATCATACTATAATAATATATATAGTATATATATAATACATATAATATATATACTACCTAGAGTCTATATATCATATATATATATCTATATATACTATATATATTATACATAGATACACACACCTCACATTACAGGTGTGTGGTTGTGTGTGTATGATATATAATATATATATCCATATATATATATATATATATACTATATATAAATTAAATATACTATAAATCATATATATATATATATTGACACATAATTTTTTTTTTTTATCTATCTTATACGCTATCTATCCTACTACTTAATCCAAACCTTTAACATATAACCCCTATACTATAGATTACGATATATATACGATAGAGATATACTATTTATATACATGGAACTGTATATGGAATATCATACTACATATAATTATTATACTGACTATATATATATACTATTTTATCAACGCATAACTAATATATATATTACTACTTCACATTGAATAATATATAGTTATAGGTAGATAATATACGATATATATATATGCGTCAAAAAAAAAAAAAAAAAAATATATATATATAAATATATTTATATCAAATATATACACACACATTGCAGGTGTAGTGTGTGTGTGTGTATGTATATATATTATATATATAAATATTCTTATATATATATATATATAATTAATATGATATACATATATAACTCTACATATATACTATATCATATACTTATAAACTCTTATACAACATTGCATGTGGTAGTCCTTCTTTATGTATCCATATCTAATATACATATCCATAGATATAATATATATATATTTATACATATATTCTATATAAGTTTCTCAGATTAACTATGTATTACTAACTATTTATATACTTAGTATGATGCTAGTGGGCGTACTAGTTAGTACATTATCACATAAGAGTCCTAAATATATATTATATATAATGTATTATATATATTATATGATCAGATATATTCTAGCAAATTTGTAAAACTACGCTTCTATCGTGTAGTGTGTGTGTGGTGTGTGTGCGTGTAATGTAAATAATGTATTATACGTATATCTAATATGATATAGTATATATATATATACTATATATAATATGTAATTATAAACCGATCTATACTATATATATAATAGAAGAGTATAGTTACTTAAATATATCATAGTATATATTCAGAATAATATATATATTTCTATAAGAATATACTATCCTTCCTGCATCCGAGTAGAGTAGTTCTGTCATTTAAAGCAACCAAGAGCATAAGTGCATCCAGAGGGGACGCGTGGACAATCATCAAATGCGCAAACAGAATTAAAGTTTATTGCGCACATGCAATGTATGTCATGGCAAAAAAAATGCGCATATAATACGCGTGACTTCGGCTCTATGGACGTGACGTAGCTGCAGTCTATTAGCACCCTGTGTGGGACGGTCCTCCGGCCACGGAGCCTAAAACACACTGGAAACGTTAGCGAGAAAATGTCTGTATTTGGTAAAACACTGGAAATCGGTGTTGCCCCCACTTTCCATGCGTGTGCCTAGAGAACAAGTATGAGACGAATTGTGTGCTTATGAGTGGAGGGGAGGGACTGAGAGCAAGAGTGAGGGTCGACAGAAAGAGAGGAGAGCAGAGACTTGATAGAGAGAGAGTGAGAGAGAGAGAAGAGAGAGAGAGAGAGAGCGCGTGCTAGAGAGAGACAGAAAATGGGAGAGAGAGGACTGAGAGAGAAAGAGAGGAGAGAGGTACAAAGTGAAGAGAGCGAGAGAGAATAGAGAGAGAGAGAAAAGGGAGACAGGAGAGAGAGGGTGGAGTGCAAGACGAGTGAGATAGATAGCAGAGCAAGCAAGAGGAGAGACAGGAGAGAGGGAGGAGAAGAGAAAGAGAGAGATCTATCGCTATTTTGCTATTTCAACTGAGTATCGCATTATTCTAATTATGCTACTGAAATATTCAAACATATACATAACAAATTCTTAATTACAAACTCATATATTCTATACAGTTGATCATATTATTTAAATTAAAATTATGTTCCCTTTTAAAACCCCTTATAATACCCATGTTCGGTTTTTTCCCCCCCCTGCCCTTTCCCATGCTGCAGGTAGCATACAGAGGGAAAGTTGGGTGTTTGCAAAATGACCATGGATTGGTTTAGGGAAAAGGGTTAAAAAACTTTTTTTCACCTTCCGTTAACCCGTTGATATGGATTTCAAACATTGGCCCTCAAAACATTTAAAAATGGTCTCCCGACGTAAGAAAAGGGAATCAAGTTGGGGTGATAGATGAATAAGTTTTGGAATGTTCTTCTTTCGCCCTTGCAACTAATTGCTTTTGTAGGGGGCCCCCCCTGGGGCCCTTTTGAGAGGAGAGAGAGGGGGGAAGAGGGAGAGAAGAGAGAGAGGAGGAGAGGAGAGGAAGGAGAGGGGAGAGAAAGGGAGAGAGAGAAAAAAAAGGAGAGAGGAGAGAGAGGAAAAGAAGAAAAAGAGAGGAGAGATGGGAGAGGGAGAGAAAGGGAGAAGAAGGGGTAAGAAGAAAGGAAAGGGAGGAAGGGGAAGGGATGGATGGTGGATTTAAAGAAAGAATGAATGGATTTATGTGTGGAGAGAGGCGGAGGAAAAGAATAAGAAGAAGGAAGGGGGGGAAGAGGGAGTTTTCGGGAAGAGAGGAGGGAAAACGGGGGAGAGGCGAGGGAAAAGGGAAGGGGGAAACATTTAAAAAAAGGAAGGAAGGGATGGAGGGAGGGGGAAATTTTAGTTAAGTTTTTATTTATTAAATTTTTATCTAAGACATTTGTTTGTGTATCTAGCTTTATTGTTGGTATAGAAAAGGGGCGATAGAGAAAACGCACTTGAGTAAATTTATCCCAAAGAGTTTATCAATTTTTTTTCCCCTTTTAGGGAGTAAAAAAACGTTGGTATGAGAGCCCTGTTTGCAGAAAAAAGAAGGAAGTGACAAAGGGGAGAGTGAAGGAGGGTAAGTTTCAGTGATGTGCGGCCGACGTCGAGTGGGGAAAAGAATTTCAAGGAAGCGGTTAACAGGGCAGTAGAAAGTGGCAGCCAGATGCAAAGTGGAAAGTGGAAAAAGAGCTAGTTAGAGGAGCCTTACAAGAAGTTAAGAGGATTTTGTAAGACACGCCTTTAGTTCAAACGAGTATGGAAAATATTTTGAAAGATCTTGAGGATGAAGCATGTTTTTTTTTTTTTTTTTTTTTACACTCCCATAAAATAATATGTAAACCTCCTCAGTTATTATTGAAAACTTATTTCGGTATCTTGTGATTATAATTTAGAAAATAGAAGATGTTAGAAGATGTATCTTTGTAGTGTAGGCTACGAGGCCAAAGTTATTTTGTATTGAAGGTTAAAACAAAATGAATGAGCTTGGTATTTTTATAAATGATATCCTTGTATTGTTGAGTAAGATTAGATTTTTATTTTTAAACTTAATCTATGTTTAGATATTGAGCAACAATATTTCCTCTACAGTATGCAAAAAACTGGGATTTTGTTAAACACTCAGAACCAGAGCAAATATTTCATGAGATTTTCAGGAAGTTATTGTTGTAATCTATATCTAAGGTCAAGGACTAAAGATTGATTTTGATTTTGCACAAAGTTGATTTTATTTTTGCTTTTGCTACTTTATTTTGCACTGTAGGTTACGGACTGAGAATTTATGCATTTATATTCAAAACTTAGCAAATATATGGGGTTAAGATTTCCTGAAGTTATTGTTAATGTTGCATTGTAGTTCCTTGGATATACAAAATGTCAGTAAGGATTACTTAACAAAGTTCTTGCAACGAAAAATATTCTTTTTGATACCTCTTATGAAATAATGTTTTTTACTCTGTCAAAATATAGTTATGGACATATGATATATTCTTATGCGTATAACCATGTAAAAAACTACAAAGCGTTTGTTTTTTTTTTTTTTACTCAAAGGTATAGCATATCAAAAATATTATTACAAGGATCA
>NW_028235869.1:30000-31220 GCF_977035675.1 Penaeus japonicus | reverse complement strand
CCTACTCTGTTTTGGTGGATGGAAATATCAAGCTGTCTAGGAAGACGTGTCCTTATCTACTTGAAACACGAAATGATTGTTGATACACGTAATTTAGAGAAATAACTGCATGATATATCATTACATCGTCAATTAAATTGCAAAACACGTTAATGATTAATAAAGATACTAAGATATGAAATTATCATTTAGATTTAATAAGTGAGGATATATACTGAATGATAAAAGATAAAAATATTTTTCATTATTTAAGAGAGTCATGCTCGGTGTCTACTCTCTAAGAAGTTTGTCCTTTACTAACTTGAATGTAAACAAGAGAGGACGGGTTTGGGAGGGCGAAGAGAGAGAGGGGGGAGGGTGATAAAAATGAGGAAGAAGAATCCAATACATTGAGAGTAGGCATACTTAATTCCAGAGCATCATTTTTATTCAACTGATCCCATACAGGCGAGGCGCCCTCTTCGGCGGGGGGAAGAGCGGGACCTTCGACGCTGACTGCGCCATCTTCGGCCCTGTTGGCGCAACTCAAGTGGATATGCCACGGGATCCCCTACGAAAGTCTTGGACACAGGTACGCTTATTTTGGCCTCAGATCCACAAGCTCAGAAATGTTTTTAGTCATTAAAAATATTAATTATGATTTCCGGAACTTACTAAACCGTAATTAATGCGGTATAATTGCAAAAAGAAACAAAAAGAATCATGAACAGACAATGCTAGATAAGCAAATTATAATTTATGATATGTGTTATGAACATAGTTTTATTTACGTTGTTGTTCCATGCGTTATGAATAATAAGTGTTTCATTCACTTTACATTTCTGTGTTGCATTTACTTGCAACGGGTTACTAGGTCTACTATTGCACTTGGCAGGAACACTTTGGTTTGTGTTGACATATCTGGATATTATCTTGCGTGATTGTTCCTTATACTCTTATCGGAAGCACTCTATTACTAACTTCGTTAGAAACTCACTCATGAACGCGTGCTTTATATGCCATAATGGGATATGGCTTATATTTATTTGTAGATCATATTATAATTTAAATATATATATATATATAGTATTTTATATAATATATATATATATATATATATATACATCATTTTATATATATATATATATATATATTTATATATATATATCATATTTTATATGTATATACTAGTATGTATATACATTTATTATTTTATTATTTTATAATTTATATATATATTT
>NW_028235869.1:20000-22500 GCF_977035675.1 Penaeus japonicus | reverse complement strand
TTAAACCGGATTAGCTCTTTTCAATATCCAGGTCCATAGAGCAGTGTTATTTTTTTCCCAACGTGCCCCAATTTGTTTTTTGTTTTTTATTGCCATCAGATCCCTGTTTACACCTTTCTCTGTCTAACATGTAAAACATCTGCTTTTTAACGTTTTTTGGTGCTTGTAGAGATACCGGATAATCTTACTAAGGAGCCATCCCATGTGGGTTAACACTGTTTATCAGCCATAGGTAAAGGGCAGGTAAAATGGAGAAGGGGGTGGGGGGACCAAGAAAATAAGAGAGATGGGAGGGCGCCTAAGGAAAAGATAAAAGAAGAGTATGGTTGTCCATATAATGACACTTGATGACCTACGATTCTAGGAAAGCCTGGGATAGTGTGGGTCACAACGTTGTTCTTCTACACCAGTTCCAGCGAGGAAAGTTCTGCCCAAACCTCAGTCCATTTGCTCTCAAGGTGGAGACTTTCCTCAGACTTGGAGACATCAAGTATGAGGTGGGTGATTCCCTTGTTGTCAGTGTTTCTGTTAATTTCTCAACATTTGTTTCTTTTAGACGCCTTATCACAAACTTTTTTTTTCGCCGTTTGTCGTATTCACATTTTAAAAAGTAGACTTCAAACACGAGAGATTAATTTTATTTATTATTTCACTACTGTTTTTAATGGATCTACTATTGCTATATAATTATTGCATTAATTTATCTGTTGTTATTTTATATAAAGAATTAGTTTGTATAGTTGTTGAAAGTGATATTGAATCTGTGTCACCAATATTTTGCTGTAGATAACAACGTAAGAACGTTATATAGCCAATGAACAAACTGATTAAAGATCACTATGTTAATATCGTTCATAAAACAAAAGCAGAAATACCAACAACAATAATAATAATAACAATCGTAATGATTATCATGATTATAACAATAACAATCAGAACAAAAAGAGTGATTACCATGACAAGAGTAATAACAAGAATTATAACAAAAAATAACAAAATACTATACTAACAAAAATGTAGGCTTACTTGTTCACCTCTCGCCATAAAACTGTAATCTATAAGTTTAGATAACGCAATTGTAGTTTTATCTAAGAATCTTATCGGTTTATTCGAGGAATGATCAGTTCTACGTTTTTCTTCTAGATTTCCTTCTTTTTCTGCTAGCATTACAATATTACTTGATACATCCATGTATAAAGATGGATAGATAGATATCTGTAGATGATGTGTGTCTATATCTATATCTATCTTTAAGTCTATTTATATATATATATAATATATATATATATATATATATATATATATATATATATATGTGTGTGTGTGTGTGTGTGTGTGTATGTGTGGATGTGTGGATGTGTGGATGTGTGGATGTGAATGTGAATGTGAATGTGAATGTGAATGTGAATGTGAATGTGAATGTGAATGTGAATGTGAATGTGAATGTGAATGTGAATGTGAATGTGAATGTGAATGTGAATGTGAATGTGAATGTGAATGTGAATGTGAATGTGAATATGAATATATATATATATATATATATATATATATATATATATATATGGTTATATATATATGTATATATGTATGTATGTATATATACATATATATATATATATATATATATATATATATATATATATATATGTATGTATATATATGTATATGTATATGTATATGTATATATATATATATATATATATATATATATATATATATATATATATATATACATATATATGTATATGTATTTATATATATATATATATATATATATATATATATATAGATAGATAGATACATAGATACATACATACATATACATATACATATACATGTATATGTATATATATACACATATATATACATATATATATAACCATGAACATGATTGGCTTTCCTGAACAGGTGGATACGGATTCGCCGTTCGGGCCGAAGGGGAAATGCCCGTGGGTTACCCTCAACGGCGAAGACCTCGGGGACTCCGAGTTTATCCTCGAGCGCCTCGCCAGTGAGTTCGATGTCAACCTTGACAGCCACCTCGACCCCCAGAAGGCAGCCGCACTGGAAGCCGTTAGGGTCCTGGCCGACGAACATCTTTTCTGGTGAGTCTTACTTGTTCTTTGGCTATCTGTGCTTTTCTCTCTTTTATTGTTTATATACGTTTTTCTCTACTTCTTTCCCAGTCATCCATTCCTTCTGTCCTTCCCTCTCCCTCTTTTTAGGAGTTTTTTTTTCATCAGTATTTTTTCCGTTATGCACATATATATTTCTCAGGCAATCCAGTTTCTCGTTACGCTATCTTACCACTCTCATTACCGCTGGACTGGAAAAATACCTCGTAAAAGTATAGCTGACGACTAAGTTTTTCTAAGGATATCTATATTTACTAGCTTATTGATAAAGTTCCCAATAACTATGCCGATTCTAATCACTGATTATTATATTCAATGAATAATTGATCACATTTCCCCTCACCTCTTCATCAGGTGCGTCATCA
>NW_028235869.1:0-15000 GCF_977035675.1 Penaeus japonicus | reverse complement strand
ATATTATAATATATATTTATTTATATATACTATATACTTATATAAATATAAATTATAAAATATAAATATTAATATATATAATACAGCATTATATATTATATATATATATATATATATGATGTATATGTATATATTATAGATTATTATTATATATAATGCATGCATTAATATATAGTATTATATATTATTTATTGTATATATCATATATATGTGTATTTATATACATATATAATATAATACACAGCATGTAATTATATTATAATATATATCAATATATATATAATTATATATATATAATATATATAGATGATATATTATATATACATTTATCAGTATAGTATATATATAATTATATTTTGATTTATTGTATACATATTATTAGTTTTGATGATATGGAATAACACATATATAAAGCTTTATATATAGCATATAATGCTATTATATAAATATATAAATTATAGTATATATATATATATATATATATATGATTCTATATATATATATATGAGTATAGTCATGTATATACATAATATATATATATTATAAATATATATTCGATAGATATATAATTATAATATAGTATACATTTTATTGTTTATATTTATATATATTATATATATATATTATATATTATATATACATACATACAACACTCACACAACATATATAGATTAATAATATATATATATATATATATATATATATTTTTATATATATTAATACAATACATACATACAATACATATTATATTATAAATTTATTTTTAATATATATATATATATATAAAAAATTATATATATACATATTATATAAATATATATACACATATAATTTGTATTATGATAATATACATATATATACTTATTTATATATTGACATATTTATACTACCACACACCACAATATATGTATATTTAAATTTATATATTATATATATATATATTTATTATTTTTATATATATATATCTACATATATATTCATTTTAAACACACACACACAACACATACAAACACTATTGTATATATATATATATATATATATTTATATATATATATATATATTTATATATACATACATATATATACACACACACACACACATACACAACACTCACACACACCACATATATTTTTTATTTTAATATTTATAATATAATATTTAATTATATATATTATCTATACATACATCTTTTACATAATACAGATGAAATCTTGTTCGGCCGGTTGTTTAATTGCAATTAAAAATCATAATGAGGAGCATGAAAAGTTTTTATTTATGTACAAAAATCCATCACTTCATAAAATACTGAAACAGACAACATACACTATCAGTGCAAGAGTAAATCCGGTTGAAAAGGCGATACATTTCATTCAGTTTAAAGAGCTGGTTCCAGTCCGGATTAAATGCGGATTTTCATCCGGTACAGAGGCCCCTAGGCTCGGGTAGGACGTCTGGAATAAGAATAAGAAAAACATTTATCAGTGTAATTAATGATATAATAATAATTAATGATGATGACACGTTGGTGGTGCGATGGACGATGACATGATGATGCAATATTAATATACCGTTTCATGATATTTCCCCCCCTCCCCTCCCCCACCCCCCACCCATTGCGCTCAATACTACAGTGGTCCTATCGTGACCACCTCACTGTGACGAGCGCCTCATACTTCGAAGCACGGGCGGCGGGCGTTCCACCTGATGCTGCCCAGACTGACCGAATAGATGGCACAATCAGCGGTTGACAAGGTCGCTCCCCGCGAAGAAGGGCGCTCGCCTACAGGAAGGACCAAAGGCTACAGTATCGATGACTTCGCCTCGCACCTCCAAAACATATTCACGGAGTAGTGTGTCAAGACGGAATAATTCGCAGCGTAACGATGTAAATAACGCATTTCCATTATTACGTGATTTAATTCTGATGGATGAGATATTTTATTAATACTTTCATTTGCGTTTGTTAAGGTTATTTAGTCGCTTTATTCTTTAACTATCATTTATAGCCTTAACAAGATATATTTCCTTGGTTGTATTTTCTCCTTATTCACACAAAACACACACAAAAACACACACACAACACACACACGCTTATATTACATATATCATTTAACCTACACCATAGGAAATTTCCCTGTTCCTTTTACCATTATACTTCTCATAAACCCCCTTCAAACACCTACACTCTCTTTACCCAACACGACATTGAAGGACCATCCTTTCCCCAAACCAGACTTCTACACTCATAGTCCTCATCAGCCTCCTACACTTCCCGTCCCTGTTTTTTAATTGGTTAATGAATCAATCAACAGCATACCATTCTGATCTCTGTCCTTTATGATCGTGATATTACCCAAGTCACTTGCCTCACCAATTTGAGGCATATGGCAGTTCTTATGCGTTCTTCAACCATTCAAAAATTAAAATAAAAAGTTTTCTTCAGCCTCAAGTCAAAATGTCACCGTCTGCAAGGCTCTTTCGCTTATCATTTTATCTCCTCCTCCTCCGTTCTCCCTTTCGGTTCTCTAATTCTTTTTTTTCATTCCTGTTTTCTTCTACTTTCTTTCTTCCAACCACCTTTCTTCTCTCTCTCTCTTTTTTTTTTTTTTTTTTTTTGATCGCCTTCTTTCTTCCTTTTCTATCTTCTTTTCTTGCACGTTTTTCTTCCCCTCCCTTCCTTTCTTCCTTCATTCTCTTTCTTACCCTTCTTTTCCTTTCTCTTCCATTACTTTTCATTTTCTTCATTCTCATTCTCTCTATCCTTCCTCTTTCCATCCTTCCATTTCTCTTTTTTTTTATTTCCCTATCCTATTTTCTTCCTTGTCCATTTATCTTCCACTGCTTATTTTTGTCTTCTGTCTCCGTTATCTTTTATCTTTGCCCTTTCCTCCTTCCTACCTCCTCGCTTTATGCTACTTCTAGCCTTCCTTTTCTTCTCTCTCTTCCTCTCCTACCTCCCTACTCACCAAGCACGCGGCCAGGTGGCACACGCTTTCTTGCAATTGTGGATGATCTCTTACGGGCGCGTGCTTCCCAATTGCCGTGTTCTTTCGACCTCGCCCTGATTCCCCTCTTCATGACACGTGGGGGAAAAGAAGTGAGACATGAGAGGAGAAGGGAAAGACTGAGATTCATGAACGATTCGCATCCATCGATCCAGTAGCGCAATGTGATGACGACCTGATGAAGTGGTGAGGGTAAATGTGATCAATTTTTCATTGAATATAATAATCAGTTGATTAGAATCGGCATAGTTATTGGGAACTTTATCAATATGCTTGTAAATATAGATATCCTTAGAAAAACGTAGTCGTCTGCTTTACTTTACGAGGTATTTTTCCAGTCAGCGGTAATGAGTGTGGTAGATAGCGTAACGAGAAAAACTGGATTGCCTGGAAAGAGTATATGTGCATAACGGAAAAAAATATGATGAAAAAAAAACTCCTAAAAGAGGGAGAGGGAAGGACTGAAGGAAGGGATGTCTGGGAAAGTAGTAGAAGAAAAAACGTTTATATAAACAATAAAGAGAGAAAAAGCAAACAGATAGCCAAGGAAAAGTAAGACTCACCAGAAAGATGTTCGTCGGGCCAGGGGACCCTAACGGCTTTCAGTGCGGCTGCCCTTCTGGGGTCGAGGTTGGCTGTCAAGGTTGACATCGAACTCACTGGCGAGGGCTCGAGGATAAACTCGGAAGGTCCGAGGTCTTCGCCGTTGAGGGTTAAACCCACGGGCATTCCCCTTCGCCCGAACGGGATTTCCGTATCCACCTGTCAGGAAAGACAATCATGTTCATGGTTATTATATATTGTATATATATGTGTATAATATACATATCATGTTTATTATATGTTTATGTTGTATGTATCTAATGTATTATCGATCTATAGATATATATAATTTATATATATATATATATAAATACTATACTATATTTGTTATATATATCATATATATATATAGATATTATATATATATATGTATATATATACATATACATATGCAATATACATTATACATACATACATATATATATATAATATATATATATATATATATATTTATATATATGTATATATAATAATTACAATATAACATATTTATATAACCATATTTTTATATATATATATATATCTATTATATATATTTATATTCATATTTGTCACATCACATTCACATTCACCATTCACATTCAATTCACTTCTCTTTCCATTCACATTTAACATTCACATTTTACATCACATTCGCATTTCACATTCACATTCACATTTCACTTACATTACAATCACATCACATTCACATTCACATCCACACTCCAACATCAACACATCCACACTTCCACACACACACACACACACACACATATATATATATATATATATAATATATATATATATATATTATATATATATATAAATAGACTTAAGATAGATATAGATATAGTCACACATCAACTACAGATATTATTATCCATCTTTATACATGGATGTATCAAGTAATATTGTAATGCTAGCAGAAAAAAGAAGGAAATCTAGAAGAAAAACGAGAATGATCATTCCTCGAACAAACGATAAGATTCTTAGTTAAAACTACAATTGCGTTATCTAAAACTTTATAGATACAGTTTATTGGCGAGGAGTAGATGAACAAGTAAGCCTACATTTTTGTTAGGTTTTTATTTTGTTATTTTTTGTTATAATTCTTGTTCTTATCTTGTCATGGTAATCACTCTTTTTGTTCTGTTGTTATTGTTAAAATCATGTAATCATTACGATTTGTTATTATTATTATTTGTTGTTGGTATTTCTGCTTTTTTTGTTTTATGCACGATATTAACATAGTGATCTTTAATACAGTTTGTCATTGGCTATATTTCGTTCTTACGTTGTTATCTCAGCAAAATATTTGTTGACTGATTCAATATCCTCTTTATCAACTATACAAACTAAATTCTTTATATAAAATACAACAGATAAATTAATGCAATAATTATATAGCAATAGTGATCATTAAAAACAGTAGTGAAATAATAAATAAAATTAATTCTTCGTGTTAGAAGTCTACTTTTTAAAGTGAATACGACAAACGGCGAAAAAAAAGTTTGTGATAAGGCGTCTAAAAGAAACAAATGTTGAGAAATTGACAGAAACACTGACAACAAGGGAATCACCCACTCATACTTGATGTCTCCAAGTCAGAGGAAAGTCTCCACCTTGAGAGCATATGGACTGAGGTTGGGCCGACTTTCCTCGACGGGAACTGGTGTAGAAGAACAACGTTGTGACCCACACTATCCCAGGCTTTCCTAGAATCGTAGGTTATCCAAGTGTCATTAATGGAAACCTTACTATTCTTTTATCTTTTCCTTAGGGCCCCCTTTTTTTTTCCCCTTTTTTCCATCTCTCTTATTTTCTGGTCCCCCCAACCCCCTTCTCCATTTTACCTTGCCCTTTACCTATGGCTGATAAAACGTGTTAACCCACTTGGGATGGCTTCTTGTAAGATTATCCGGTATCTCTCAAAGCACAAAAACGTTAAAAAGCAGATGTTTTTATGTTAGACAGAGAAAGTGTAAACAGGGATCTGATTGCATTAAAAAAACAAAAAACAAATTGGGGCACGTTGGGAAAAAATAACTCTGCTCTATGGACATGGATGTTTGAAAAGAGCAATCCGGTTTAATCCACGGGCATGTACGTCCACAGTGTTTCGTTTTAGAATTAATTTACCACATAGTTGTTCCTAAAAAGCGCGCTGTTACATGAGTAAATGAGTGGGTCTACCTGCCTCACATTTTTCTTTGAATTTTTCATGATAAATCTGTTTATTTATATTATCTTTATCATTCTTAATGGCACTATTATTATTCAACATCATTACACCATATTGCTAACAATAAGAGCAAAAAAAAAAAATAATGTTTTGCTAAAACTAGAAATGGGGTAGACATTTGAGGTTTAAGAGATCTCCTTATTGTTTTCTTGGTGAATAAAAATATTATCATGTATCGTATATTAATTATAAAATCCTAACTGGGCCGTACATCATGTAATAGGCTCATCAGTTACATAAACCTTGTTAAGTTGCTTATATCAAAAATTCAAATATTTCACCACCAATTATACTGACAAAAAAACGTTTTATTCTCATTCGACAAATTCCTAATGGTGGCAGCAGGCGGATCCAACGAACCGGAATAACAAATACAGTTTTCTTTTGTTTTTTGATGGATGATCTACGTAAATCAACTTGGTCGCATAAATGCCTTGACTCTATTGTATTTTACGCCACACTTGGTGCCTACTATACTCGAGACTATTATACTAAAAATGGTTAATTAGAGTAAAGATTGTTACTTTATAGTCTGCAAGGTTCAAAATAGGCCGACTGCCATTTCTACTGCTTTAGGTATTTAAATATATGCTTTAGCTGGTGACACCAAGAAAACTCTATTCTTAAACTTCATATATCTAAAGTGGGGCATTGCAGCCGTTAGGCTTTACTTTGATTAAATCTTTACGTCTCAACTGACCTCAGGTTAGACACCATGGTACATCGAAAACTGTTTTCATTCAGTGACATACATTCCCAACTGACAGGCCACTTACTTTCAATAACAAAAGGGTATAACTACTATGTGTCAGGTATCACAACTTGGTTCCATTTCCGACACCAAACAAACAGAATTCAACATTCGTGTCCTTTTTTCATTTTCTTTCTTCCGGCTCGCCTTACCTAGTCTTTTCTTCCCTTATCTATGATCTTCCGGCCAACAAGTAGGTCGACGACACGCAGAAACGACGACACAGGCACGACCTCGCAGTGTCACTGAGCGTCTCACAACGGGCCCTCCATGGGACCGGCACTGTATTGCGAAAGGTACATTATCAAATCAGGAAAACGAATTCTAGATACTGTGTATGTGTGTGCGTGAATCGTGTGCGAGTGGGTGTGGGTGTGTGTGTGTGTGTGTGAGTGAGTGAGTGAGACAGTGAGTGTGTGAGTGTGTGGTGTGTGTGTGTGTGTGTGTGTGTGTGTGTGTGTGTGTGTTTGTGAGTGAGTGAGTGAGTTGAGTGTTCGTGTGTGTGTGTGTGTGTGGTGTGTGTGTGTGTTGTGTGTGGGTTGTGCGTGAGTGTTGTTGTGTGAGAGAGAGAAAAAAGAGAGAAAGAGGAAAGAGAGAGAGAGAGAGAGGGTGAAGAGATGGAAAGAGGAAGAAAGAGATAAGAGAAAGAGAAGAGAGAGAGAGAGAGACGAGAGAGGAAGAGAGAGAGAGAGAGAGAGGGGGAGAGAGAGAGAGAGAGAAGAATGAGAAATAGAAAGAGAGAGGGAAACAAAGAGAAAGAAGAAAAGAGAAAAAAAAGAGAGAGAGAGAGGAGAGAGAGAGGAGAGGAGAGGAGAGAGAGAAGAGAGAGAGAGCCAAGTGAGAGAAGAGAGAGAGAGGAGAGGAGAGAGAGAGAGAGAGAGAGAGGCTTTGACTTTGCGAGTGTATTGAGACAAGTGTTACGTACATCTCAAAGGTTGTGTAACATAGGTTATCCTCACCCCTATTCTTTGTCCATCTTTCGTGGCTCAGAGAGAGAGAGAGAATGAGAGAGGAGAGAGGAGAGAGAGAGAGAGTGTCGAGCGAGAGGAGAGAGTGTGAGAGAGAGAGTGAGGAGAGCGAGAGGAGGAGAGTGAGAGGAGGAGAGAGAGAGAGAAGAGAGAGAGGAGAGAGATGGAGATGCGAGAGACAGGACAGAGAGAGAGAGGGAAGAGTGATGAGGACGAGAGAGAGAGGAGAGAAGTGAGAGAAGGAGAGAGAGGGAGAGCTCGAGAGAGAAGTGAGAGAGTCTGAGTGTAGAGGAGAGAGAGAGTGAGAGAGGAGAGAGCGCGAGCATCACGTGTATCGTATCATAAACACCATGGGACATTTACAACGAATTATTCAATTCTAGTCCCCTTGAAACCACACTCTAAGAGCTACTAAACTGACTTTCATTATTGGGCAACAGTTAATTTCACATATCACACCATCCCAATTCGTCACAATGCTTATCATTATTCACGTGCGCACCAGCGGAAAAACCCACCAGCAACATCATTTCGGACCATCTGCTGCGGAGGCACTGGGCGCCACAGCTGACAATCGATAGTTACACACACGACCCTAGCCTCTCGCCGCCGAGTTGCCGTTGCTTCTTTTCAATATCCGTTCTCAACTTTTGATTTTTTAAAAATTACGATGAAGATATTATTTTAGACGGGTTTGGTATTAGTTTAATCTCGTACTAATTATATTTCTTTGGTGGTCTATTGTAATTGCAAAAGAAATGATTTTAGTTCCTAGATGACGTCTCGGTTGTTCACGAACGCGTTCTGACACATATACACATTTTACTATTGTGTGTCTGTCTATATTTACTGTTTTTTTGCTTCCATGTTCACTTAGACTATTAAACATTAATCGTTATATTAACTTTTTTTTTTATGTAGATTGTTATGTGGTGTTACTTCTGTGTTAGTTTTATTTACATTTATATTAGTGTGGGTCACTTTCATCACACTCAATAACTCAATCTCAGAAGTGTGTGTTTGTTTGTGAGGTGTGGGTGTGTTGTTGATTTGAGTGTGTTTGTGTGTTTGTGTGAGAGGGATTGTCTCATTCTCTATCTACTGTCTCTATATATATATCATATCTCTCATCTCTCACTCTCATATCTATATCATCTCTCTATCTATCAACATCTATCTCTCTATATACTAACTATCTGTGAGTGTGTTTGAGTGTTTGTGTGTTGTGTTAGTGTTTACATGTGAGTGATAGACTGGGAGTGAGGTGAGTTTGATAGATATTTAGAGTTTTTTTTTTTAGTATATAGATGTTTTATATGTTATTTTGGATGTTATTGATAAGTATAGTGTTTATTTTTATGTGTTTGGATGTGAGATTTAGAGTTTTTGAGAGTGTGAGTTATATTGTGTGTGTGCTATTGATATTGTTGGATAGTTTGTTACACACACACACATCTCACTCACAATCTTCACAACACTAACACTCTGTTGATTATATTGTGTTTGTTCATTTTTATATTTTATATATATATATATATAAAATTTTATATACATATATATATATATTTATATTATATATATATTTTATATATGTATTTTTTTTATTATATATATATTAAGTCATATATTTATTATGTATTTATAAATTATTTATTCATTTTATATACATTTATATATATATTTTTTTATAGATATATATATTTATATATATATATATATATATATTTATATATATATATATTTATAATATTTTATATTTATTTATATATATGTATATATATACATATACACCACAACACACACAATATATATATTATATATTGTTATATATATTTAGATAATATATTTTTTATATTATATATTTATATACAATATATATACATACTGATATGGAAAGATTAAACATATATTGTTTATATGATATATGTTATATATATATATATTTTTTATATTTATATTATATTATATTATATATTAAAAATATATATAGATTTGTATATATATATAATTAGATATGTATATATATGTAGGTATATATATATTAGATAGTTTATATATTATATATATATAGATATATATACACATACATTTATATATATATTATATTTTTATATATATTATATATATATATATATATATTTATATTTATTGTATTTAATATATATATTACATATATAAATTTAGATTTTTATTATATATATTTTTTTTAGTTTATAGATATATATATTTTTTTATTTATATTGTTTTATATATATAGACATATTTTACTTAGTAAATACTTTATTATATATATATATATATATATTTACATATATTGGTTTATATTTTATAATTTTATATATACAGTATTTTTATTTTATTTATATACATATTTGTTGGATATAGTTATTAGATATATATATTTATTTATTATATTATATATATATGTATAATATATTAATATAAAACAAAACAACTTATATTTTTTATATATTTTATTATATTTTTATATTTAAAATATAAAATTTTAAATATTTATATAATTTTATATTTTTAATAAATTTGGGTTTAGATTTAAAATTATATTTTATATTATTTTTATTTTTTAATAAAAATTATTTTATATATAAAATATATATTTTATAAATTATATATATAAAATATATTTTTGTATATTTTTTTTAAAATAAAATTTTTTTATATATGTATTTATAAAATATTTATTTATATATTAATATATTTTATATATATTTTTATCCCACCAAATAATTAAAAAAAAAAAAAAATAAAAAAAAAAGAAAAAAAAATTTTAACCCCCCAAATTTTATATATATATATTATATATATATAAGTTTTTTATATTATATATTTATTTTTTAATTTATATATATTTTATAAAAATTTATATATAAAAATATTTAAAAATAATGAATATTTATATAAAATTAAAATTTTAAAATTTATATATATATATAATTATATATAATATATATTTATATAAAATTTTTAATATATTATTTTTTATATATATTTTTATATAATTTTTATATTTATATATATATATTTATATATAAAATATTTTTATTTTTATATATATAATATATATTTTTCTTTATATATATTTTTATATATATAATATATATTATTTTTATTTTATAAAATTATATACAATTTATTATTTTACATATATTTTAAAATTTATATATTATATATTATATATATAAAATTATTTTTTATTTTAAATATTTTTATAAAATATTTTTTATTTTATTTTTTATCAAAATATATATATATAATTTAAAAAATTTTATAATATATATATATATTTTTATATTGTATAAAATTTATATATATTTTTTTTTTTGTTTTTTTATTATATTTATATTATTAAAAAAACTTTTAACAAAACACACACCACACCCCTCCCCACCCCCCCCCCCCCCCCACAACCAAACCACAAACAACACCCCCAAAACCCAAAACCACAAATATATATATATTTATATATATTTATATATAAAATATATATATATATAAAAATTATATAAATAAAATATTTAAATTATATTATTATATAATTATCTATCATTATTTAAATAATTATAATTATTTTTAAATTTTTAAATTATATATTTTATATTTAAAAATATTTTAAATTTTTAATATATAATATTATATATATATTTTTTTAATAATATTTTAATATATATTTTAAAATATATATAATATTTTTAAAATATATGTTTTAAAATATATAATATATATAAAATATTTTTATCTTTTTTTTGCATGCTGTATATCCTTCATTTATTAATCTAAAGGACTAATTTCATATTCTTAGTTCTTTATTAATCATTACGTGTGGTAAATATGAATTGACATGTAATGGATATAGCGGCAGGTATTTCTCTAAATTACTTGTTATCTACATATTATTTTCGTGTTTGTAAGTAGTAAGGACTCGGCTCCTTAGCTGCTTGAGATTTCCATCCACCAAACAGAGTAGGTTATGTAATCAAGTCCATTTATTCATTCTATAATCTTTTTATATATTTATATTGCTTCTATCATTTTATATATTTTACAGTATAGGTAGGTCTATTTGGCTTATCGTGAAAAATTTACATACGGTTCGTGACGAAACTTCATGTTGAATTGTCTATAGCTCAGGGACTAGTTGGTTAGATATTGGTGGTGGTCTGTACCAAGTAAGTGATTATTTCTGGGTTCAGATTTATGTTGATGAGGGGTTGATCTGGAGTATTATTTTTATGTCAGATGTTATACATTATACATTCTGTTTGTGGTGAGAGGGATTATGAGTGAGTGCTGTATATATTAAAAGTTAATATGAGTAGGATAAGAGTATTAATTCAAGATGTTTCGAGTAGAATAAATAGATTCTGAAGAACTACGGATAGTAGCTGTGAGAAAGAAAAAGGAGGAAGCAAGGAAAATTGAAATCTTAACTAGTGATGGGATAAAAACCATTATTAGTCTTTGAAGTTATTGTCACATACTTGCTGAATTTAGGCCGTGCTAAATATATGACAGAAGTGAAAATAACAACGATAGGAGATAACAACTACTCGGCCCGCGCGCTCATGATTTTCTTATATCATGCGATGTGGTCATGTCGATAATTTTTTTATTCTAACGGAGAGAAGAACATCCCAAAAGTACGGCAGTTCTAAGCCGTCCTCCCCTCACCTCCCTCCTCAAAACTTACCAAGAACTAGAGACAGAGTCCTGCACGTTTTCTTTGCACTGTGGAAGATTCTCCTCCGGACTGTGTTTATGCCGATGCAATGGTGTCTCGCCCTCGCCTTCATGGCCCCTTCGTCATGAAGAGAGGGAAGGCGCATCTCAGAAGGGGAGAGAAGCGACGGCGACTTGAGGAGTTTTGCAGCCGTTCCCGCAGCTAACGCCTTTTGTGATGACGCACCTGAAAGGAATTGTGGCGGGGGGGGGGGGGGTGAAAGTGGTAATTGTAAGTAGGCATGTCTGTATGTGTATATTTGTGTGTGTGTGTACACATATCCATACACACACAAACACACACACACACTCACACACACACACATATATATATACATATATATATATATATATACATATATATATATATATATTATATTATTAAATAATCTTTATATATATATATGTGTGTGTGTGTGTGTGTGTGTGTGTGTGTGTGTGTGTGTGTGTGTGTGTATGCACACATATATACGTATAAATGTGTATGCATATATGCATGTATTCATATAAATGCACACACACACACACACACACACACACACACACACACACACACAGATATATACATACATACATACACACACACACACACACACACACATATATATATATATATATATATATATATATATATATATATATATATATGTATGCATGTATATATATGTGTGTGTGTGTGTCTGTGTGTTTGTGTGTGTGTGTGTGTGTTTATATGTATACATACTTATATGCATAAACATTTATGAGGATAAATGTATGTACGAACACACACACACACACACACACACACACACCACACACCACACACACACACACAGACACACACACACACACCACCAACACACAGACACACCACACACACACACACAGCTAACAGCAGAAAGGAAAACAGATAGGCCGTTTTGCCAACACGAAGACTCCAACTCAACACACAGAAAAGATGTTCGTTCGCCCAGGACCCTCACGGCTTCGAGCGCGGCCGCCTTTTGGGTGGTCGAAGGTGGCTGTCAAGAAGTTGACATTCGAAATCACTGGCGAGGGCTTCGAGGATGAACTCGGAGTCCCCAAGGTCTTCTGCCGTTGAGGGTGACCACGGGCATTTCCCCTTCGGCCCGAACGGCAGCTGAATCGTGTCAACCTGTCGAGGCCGAATAACGGACTTGTAGATATAGATATGTTAGATTTTATGATAGTGAACTTACGGACAGAAGAAACCTGTTTAATCGATGTAGAACCAACAGAGAGATAGAGAGAGAGAGAGAGAGAGAGAGGAGCGAGATAGATGTGGAGAGTGAGTGAGGAGGAGGAGAGGAGAGAGAGAGAGGCGAGAGAGAGAGAAAGGAGAGAGAGAGAGACGAGAGGAGGGAGTTATATACGATAGATTGAGAATAGAGAGAGAGATGGGAGAGAGAGAGAATAGATGAGTTATGTTGAGCTAAGTGGGAATTTTTAAATGGGTTTTTATAGGGGCAAAAAGTTAGATATAATAACCATGAATTAGTGTGAAAAAGAAACGAAAACAATTGAAAAATTCTATTTCACTTTTAGAGTACAACAATTGTAATCATGATCGTATCGTGAATTATTACGTGTATCGTACTTAGGGAACCACAAGGCTGAGAAGGAGTGAATCTTTTCTCCTTTAGATACTACGCCATGATTAAACTCGGGCTGTGTTCTGGTGTTCGAAGGATATTTTGCTTGCTACCCACTTCGGAACGATGAATATAAAATTAAATAAATATAGAATACAGTGATATACATATGTATTTATGTGTGTGTGTGTATATATATATATATATATATACTGATATATATTTACATATATATATATATATAGATATATATTGTTTAATTATATATATATTATATATATATATTTTATTATATATATTTATATATATATATATATATATAATATATATATACATTTGTATGTATACTCACACAACAACCAACAACCCACCACAATCAAAACAACACAAACACACTCACACTCACACACACAACAACAACAACACACACTTACATATATATTATATTGATATATATATATTTTATATATATATATATAATATATTTTATATTTATCTATTTAACTATTTTATATAACTATATATATAACTATTATATATAAACTATCTATATATACCGTATATATTATGGATATATATTAGATTATATATATATGATATATATATAACATATATATATATATATAATTATATTATTTATATATTACATATATATATATTTATGTATATATATATGTATATATATATAATGTATATATACATTATATATAACTATTTATATATCATACTTTTATATAATATATTATTATTATATATAATATATATATTATATATTTATATATTTATATGATATACATATATAAAATACAACACACACACAAACACACACACACATATATTTATTTAAATATATATATTATATATATATCTATTAAATATATTTTATATATATAATATATATATATATATATACATATATTATATATAATTATTTATTTATTTTATATATATATATTTATAGATATATATTTAATTATATATAGTATATAATTATAATATATATATATATATATATATATTGTGTGTTGTGTGTGTGTGTGTGTGTGTGTGTGTTTGTGTGTGTGTGTGTGTATTTATTTTTATATATATGTATAATATATAATATTTATATATATATATA
>NW_028235868.1:0-5000 GCF_977035675.1 Penaeus japonicus | reverse complement strand
GGATGAGCCTGTCCTTGTCTGTTGCTACTACTGGTAGATTCTTTTTTGGTACTCCCGAAGTCGCTTCTTATTTATTTTTGATTGCCTTCTTACGTATGTCGAGCATTACATCCCTGACCGTTTGATGAACTGTAAAGTCTATCGAATAAAAAAAAAAAAATAATAAAAAAAAAAATATATATATGTATATATATATATATATATATATATATATATATATATATATACATACATATATATATATATATGTATATATATATATATATATATATATATATATATATATATATATATATATATATATATACATATATATATATCTTTTTTTTTTTTTTTTTTTTTCATATCTCAAAAGTTATTTTACTCTGCATGTTAGAGCAATGCTGCTCAAAGTACGGTACGTACAGTACATTCATAGGAAATCAGTTCATGTCAAGAAAATAAGCAATATTCACATTGCAATATTGCAGCGCAGATGTGCTAGAGACCCCGTGGCACATTGAAAAAACGCAGGTAGTTTGAGTACCGCTGAACTAGGGCTTTCACAATTGTAGGGCTAACCCATACTTCATTCTCGTAAAAAGTATTTCCTATTGTCCATCCTGGTTCTTATTTTTGTATGGAAGCCGACGTTTTGAATCCTGAAATTATTCATATAAATGTTGCATCTTGTCCACTACAGATTATGGATGATGTCGTAATATCTTCCTTGTGGATAAAATAGGCTTTCTGATTCGGTACTCATCGTTCGTTATTCGTTTTATTTTTAGATAAGGTTCACGCAAGTTAGTAACATTTTTTTTTTTTTTTTTTTTTTTACCAGTGAACAAGATTCTTCAATGACAAACAATAACCATGCTACAAGAGTATATCAATAACCAAACAAAATAACCAAACTCAAGACCATGCATCAATGAAAACGATATTCATCCTATATCTCATAAAAGAAATATGTAAATTGTATGTGCAACTGTTTTTCCTTTACAAATTTATCTATATGACATTGTTTTTTTTTTCTTTCTCTTTTTTGATAATCATATAATTTCCAAAATTAAAAATATGAATTGTTTCTCCAATATTCTCTTCTTACTAAATTCACTTACACGACAGAGTGTGACTTTTTTTTTCATCTAATTACCATTAATTTCATGTACGCGTATTGTTTAATATGAACATACAGTACAATCTTGCCCTTTCAAAGTAAGCCCAAATTCACTTTTTTACGACAAAGGATTATTTTACTACGTGTCAAAAAAAAAAAAAAAAAATGTACGATTTGTTTTCTCCGTTAAAATCAACTTTGCTGCCTTCTATTTTCAGGAATGCTTTCTTTTCTGTTTGCAACATAGCGTGCAATCTAACGCCTTCAAAAGGTAGATTGTGCTTCCTGCATCAATAAAAACTTAACCTATAAGTATTATATTACGTAAGATTCTATAACATCTACCTAATAGTACGTAGACAGTTTCAGGGTCGGGCAGCAGGCAAAGGAGATCACAGTTACGGCGATAGATTTTTTATTGAATAATCAAATGTTTACTTTAGCTTTGACCTTTTTTTTGTTGATAGCAACTATCATTTCCTCTTCGTTTATTGTTACTAGTTGTATAATTTGTATGTTCATATTTCCTTGATAATCATAGAAAGCTCTTCAGGACATTTGATTCATAAAAAAAACAATAAAAAAAACTATTTAATCAAATATTGTAACACTCTTCATTTCATTAGATTAAAACTATATTTTGATTGATATGATCATAATCATTGTTGAAATTATATCACTATTGTTATGATTGCTTTCATTGCTTATTGCTATTATTGCAATTGTGTGTTGTTATTATTATTGTGTTTGCGTGTGTGTGTATGTATGAGAGCACACACACACAAATATATACACATGTGTGTTTATTATCAGCGTTGTATACTTTCGCCGTTATTCAGTCGCAGTGTATTTCATCATTTCACATGGATATATCCATACTTCTATGAAATATTCCATAATGTTTTTAGAAGTAACACAAAAACGTATATACAAAGAATCATACCTCTTCACGCCACCGAAATCAGGTAACAAATTGGCACCAACGATAATATTACCCCAATAACGTTTCTTCTCTTTACGGTAGACCACAGTAATCCCCAGGGCTCAATCCCTCATAGCCCCTCCGATCTCCGCCCCATGCTCCCCCTGAAAAAGCCGTTGCCAAAGTAATCAGGAGTTGATCCCTTTTCGCCCTGCCGTTAGAGGGCTGCAAGGACACGTAATAAACTGGGTCCTCCGTTTCTTTTTTCTATCTTTTTTCGAAACTTGTTTTAGAATTGTCCTGAAATGAAAAAGTATTGTTTCTTTGGTATTTTCGTGTTTTGGGTGTGTGCGTTGTTTTTTGCTCTGATGTTTGGCCTAAATGGCATAGTTTGTGGCCAGAATTTCTGGAATGAAAGCAATCCGGCAGGTATGTCATCACTTATCATCTCTGACATTCTCAGCAGTGTTCAGAGATTTGAAAACTTAACGAATCTTAGTAAAACTCTAAACTGCTAAAAGGTGAAACTTCGTTTTCATGTTTCTATCCTTTGTGTATAACGTTACGTTGTAATCTTAACATAGATTCTTAAAATCAATTTTATTAGAACGTCGTCCCGTGTTGTATTCCTCGCCCTTTTTCTTCTAGTAATATTCCTGATGATATACGCTTTGTTTTTACTCTGCCTTGCTTTATTGTTGTTTCTAATTTCTTTAAAAGGGTGATGAAAGCAGTGTTATTTTCAGTCTGAAGACCATGATTTGAAACCTGAAAGCTGTCTTTTCCCAAGGTAATAATGCAACGAATAATCTCGGAGACACGATAAGCATTAATGCCCTTTTGTTGCTTGTTTTTTTTTATTGGTACAAACGTGTCAATCGATCAGCACAGCCGATTTCCTCAGTGTAGAAATACGGATGAGAAAAAGGGAAAAATATATGGTGATGTGTGTTTCACATTCCACAATCAAGGTGAGTTATTTTGACTAGGGGAGGGGCTACAGCTGTATCTTAACCTGCTACTGATGCTAACTGACAGTCTAGCTGTAAGCTGCTAAAAACTGTAGGACTGTCATTAATGATAATCATTAATCATCTATTATATTCTTACATTATCATCATTATTTGTTATATTTTATTATTGTCTGTTATTTATTATCATTGTTATTATTACTTAAACTATTACTATTTATTATCTTACTTGCCTTATTTATATATAAATAAATAAATATATATATATAGATATAATATATATATATATATATATATATATATGTTAATTGTTAATCTTTTATACAATCTTCTATGGCATAATCATAATCAAAATCAATCATTATCCCGATAATCATTCAAAAATTATCAATATATGAAAAATAATGATGATAATTATAATGATAAAATAAGAAAAAACGATACTTAATTACAATGACGTAATGAAGGTATTCGTTATGAATGACAGAAATAATGAAAATTATGAGAAATAAACCATTGCTAAAGGATAATACAATTATCTTTTTAAGAATAGTGATATTAACAATAACAATATGGCTATAACAATAATGGTAAATGTAATAGTATAATAATGATAAAAAGAACAAACAATAATAAACCGAAATGATATAATGATGATAATGATAATAAGCAATTACAATGACGTTGATAATGGCCATCGTCCTATGAATTATGACCCACAATCATTAACTACAAATTAAACAAAAGAAAAAAAAACAAAATCACCATTGCTGTGATCAAAATTATATCATATATCATTCATTCAATCATAATCATTGTTAATGTTGCTAGTAATTATAATCCACAATATAGTGACCAATATTATATTAATCATTGTTGGTTGTGATCAATATCTTAATCAGAATGTGCTAGTGAAAAGTTGTTATTCTATATGTTATTATCACTTAAAATCAACATTTTCCCCCTTCCAGTACTCCAGAACACTCCTACTCAAACAATCATCCTAATCATTATGAACACCATTATTATAGTTTCTTGATCCTTATTCTTAAATATATGCGATTATTATTCACGAACATTTTAATTATTATCCCTTCTTATACTCTTATCATTATTATTTATTATAATTATTATTATTTAATTATAATTATTTATTATTCATTATTATATTATTATTATTGCATTATTTATTATTATTTATTACTTATTACGCCATTATTATTATAATCATTATTATTATTATAATTAAATATTTATTAATTAATATAATTATATTATTATTATTATTCAAACAATTATTAACAATTATTCTTATCTTATTCATTTTACTTATTATTGTTTATTATTTATTATCAATGTTATCTGATCTTAATTGTTTATTAAACATATATCGTCATCATTATTTTTTCATTGATATTAATGAATTATATTATTATAGATTAAATGAAATATATATTATCAATTATTTTAATATCATTATATTATTGATTAATTATTTAATTATTATCATTTTTATCATTATCATGATAATGATAATGATAATAATGATAAAGATAAAGATAATAATGATAATGATAATAATCATTATTATTATTATTATTATTATTATTACTTTTATTATCATTATTATTGTTATCATTATCATTGTTATTATTATCATTTATTATCATCATCATCATTATTATTGTTATCATTATTGTTATGATAATTATTATTATAATTATTAACTTTATCATCATTATTACTAATATTATCATCATTCTTATTGCCATTATCGTTAGTATCATTGCCATTATTACAATAAATGATTGTTACTATAACTATGAATATTATTATCATCATCCTCGTTATTGATATTTTTATTGCAATTACCATCACTATGTTCATTGTTATTATTACCACCGCTATTGTTACAGTTATAATCATTATTATTATATTCAACATTATTTTCTTTGTTATTACTTTTATTATCACCATTATCATTTCATTATTACAATTAATATAG
>NW_028235867.1:2500-6003 GCF_977035675.1 Penaeus japonicus | reverse complement strand
ATATGTGTGCGTGTGTATGTGCCTTTATGTTGTGTTTGTATATGGATGTGTGTAAGAAATGTGGATTGTTTATGTTGGCGTGTTGTGTGTGTGTGTATGTGTGTGTGTGTGTGTGTGTGTGTGTGTGTGTGTGTGTAAATATCTATCTTCACAGATACAGCATCGAAATTCTCATTTTTGTTGTTCCTTCCTAGTACCATTATAACTATAGGTATTATTGTCACCCATATAGTTATTTTTTTATTTTGTTGATCCGTGGTCTTTTTTTCCTTTTTTTCTCTAACCTAATTTAACTTATTCCTTCATTTTTTTCTTCTCATTTCTTTCTCACTGCTCTCCTTTTTTCACCTTTGCATTTTGCTTGTGCATTCTCCTTTCTTTCCTTTCATCCTTCTCCTCCCATCTCTATTCCCTTTCCTCTTTCTGCCTTCCTTCTTCCTTTTTTCCTTCCTTTTTCTGTCTTCCTTCTTCCTTTTTTCCTTCCTCTTGCTACTCTTCTGTCTCCTTTTCCGGGTCCCCTTTCTCTTCCTTATTCTTCTTCTTTCTTTTTCTTCTTCCTCCTCTTCCTTTCCCCCCTCATCCTCCATCTTTTCCTTTCCTTCTCCCTCTTCCTCCTTCACCTTTCCTCTTCCTCTTCTCCCCCCTCCTCTTTCCCACATTCTTCTTCCCCTCTTAATACTCCTCCTTTTCCTCCTCCTTCCCAATTCTTCCTCATTTTTCAAGACCCATAAAACGTACTTCTCAAATAGACTTACGAATTGACATTCTTCATCCCCTCTCCTCCTCGTCTTCCCCCTACCCCCTCCTTCCCCTTTCCCTTCTCGTGCTCTTCCTCTCCTCATCTTCTTCCTTTTCTCCTCGTTGTCTCCTCCTCTCCTATATTCTCCTCCCACTTCCTTCCCTTTCGCCCCTCCTCCTCTTCTTCCTCCTCCCTCTTCCATCATTTTCGCTACCCTTCTCCTCCTCCTTTATCTTCGTACTCCTCCTACTCTTCTTCCTTCCTCTACCCCCCTACCTCTCGTTCCTCCTCCTCCTCCCTCTTTCTTTCTCTACTTTCCTCCCATATACCTGCCTTACAATTAGACCCGTCATGACAACGTCTTCCTCCCTTTCTCCTACTCCTTCCTCCACTTCTTCATCCTCATCCTCATCCTCCTCTTCCTCTTCCTCCTCCTCTTCTCTACCTCCTCCTCTTCTTCTCTACCTCCTCCTCATCCTCATCTCTACCTCTCTACCTGTTCCTCCTACTCCTCTACCTCCTCCTCCTCTACCTCCTCCTCCTCCTCTACCTCCTCCTCCTCTTCCTCCTCCTCCTCCTCCTCCTCTCTCAAGACCCATAAAACCTCCCTTCGAAATAGACCCACCCTGACAGCCCTAAACCTATAGCAGGGCCTTAACGATACCCGAAAGTTTTCTCAATGTGTAATCACGGATAGTGACTTTATCTCATCTCAACGCCCATTGCCAAGCGCTGATTAGTTCGGGGTTGATGGGCGTGGGGTGGTTGGAGGGTGGGGGGGAGGTGGGTTGGGGAGGAGGAGGAGACGTGGGGGAGGTTAGGGAGAGGGAGAGAGGGTTAGGGAAAAGGAGGCGTAGGGAGGGGGGGAGGGGTTGAGGGAGGGTTGATTTGATGGAGGGGTTAAGGGAGGTGGGTGGGTGGTTGGAGGAGGGAGGGGGTAAAGGAGGGGGTGGAGGGAAGGGAGGTGGTAGGAGGAAGGGGGGTAGGGGGAAGGTGGGGGAGTAAGGAGGGGAGTGAAGAGGGGAGGGGAGGAGGGAGAGGAGGGAGGGATGGGGAGGGGAAGAGAGTGATGTGAAGAGGTGTACCTTTGGAGGCTTAGGTTTAAGGGTTGATGTTTTGATATATGCGTGTGTTTATGTGTGTTTGTTTGTTTGTTTGTTTTTGTGCGGGTTTGTGTGAGTGTGTATGTTTTTGTTTGTGTGTGTGTGTGTGTGTGTTTTGTGTTTGTTTGTGTGTGTGCGTATGTGTGTGTGTGTTTGTGTGTGCGTGTTAGTGTGTATGTGTGTGTTAGTGTGTGTGTGTGTGTGTGTGTGTGTGTGTGTGGACGGATGAGAAGAATGTGGGAGGAGGAGGGGGGAGGAGAGAAAGGAGAATTGGATGGAAGGGAAGGAGAAAGAGAGAAAGGTATTACGATAAAGGACAGAATAAGAAATATATGTAAACAAACAGAAGGAAAAAAAAATAAAGAGAAGAAAGTAAAAGAAATGAAAAGGTCACGAAATATAAGAAGGAAAACGAGATGAAAATAAAAAAGTAAAGAAAACGAACATGAAAGATTTAAAGAAAAGATAAATATATAAAAAGGGGAAGAGAGAGAGAGAGAGAGAGAGAGAGAGAGAGAGAGAGAGAGAGAGAGAGAGAGGAGTGAGGGGAGAGGAGAGAGGAGTGAGAGGAGAGAGACAGAGAGAGAGGAGAGGGGGAGAGAGGTCCACTTGTGTCAAACGTGAGTACAAGGGGACAGAAAGACCTTGCACGAGCGACCTTTAAAAGATGGAGCACACAAATAAATATGTATATCTATTTATAGGTCCCTCGTGTCAGGAGCTCAAGGTCGCATGAAAGAGTTGCCCTGCTAAGGTCATGCGAAGATGAGTATTAAGGAGGAGAAGAGGAAAAGATACACACTACGAAGATAGGAAATGAAGGAGAGAGATAAAAAGAAAAGAAGAGTAGAAGAAGAGGAAAATATACACACTAGGAAGAAAGGAAGTGAAGGAGAGAGAGAGACAAAAAAGAAAGGGAGAGAGGAGAAGAAAAGAAAGAGGAGGAAAAGATACACACTAGGAAGAAAGGAAGTGAAGGAGAGAGATAAAAGAAAAGAAGAGTAGAAGAAGAGGAAAATATACACACTAGGAAGAAAGGAAGTGAAGGAGAGAGATAAAATGAAAAGAAGAGGAGAAGAAGAGGAAAATATACACACTAGGAAGAAAGGGAGTGAAGGAGAGAGATAAAAAGAAAAGAGTAGGAGGAGAAGAGGAAAAGATACACACTAGGAAGAAAGGGAGTGAAGGAGAGAGATAAAAAGAAAAGAGGAGTAGAAGAAGATGAGGAAAGAGGAGGAAGAAGGATCTGTAAGAAAAGGAATTGGGAGGCGAGAGAGGAGGTGGAAGTAAAACATAAGAGAAAGATGGAAGAAAATAGAAGAGAAGAAGAAAAAAGAAGAAACAGAAGGAAGAGAGGCACGAAGAAGGAGAAAGAAGAACAATAAAAAGAAGAAAGAAAAAGAAAAGTAATGGAGAAAGTAGAAGAAGAAGAAAAAACAAAAAGTGAGAAACAAAAAAGAAGTAGAAGATTAAGAATAAGAATTAGAAGAAGAAGAGAACGAAGTAAACGTAGAAAAAAAAACAAGATAATAATGTGGTGATTGATAATAAGAAGGATTAAAAGGAGAAAGGAAAAACTTAAATAAAAGAGTAGATAGCAGAAATGGAGAGGAGGTCTCGTAGTATAACTAAAGATTAGCATATCATATTATACCATATCT
>NW_028235866.1:17500-19967 GCF_977035675.1 Penaeus japonicus | reverse complement strand
CTGACAAACACACACACACACGTACACACTGATAAACACACACACACACGTACACACTGACAAACACACACACACACACACGTACACACTTACAAACACACACACACACACACACACACACACACACACACACACACACACACTGACAAACACACAGACACACACACACACACACACACACACACACACACGCACGCACACACACTGACAAACACACACACACACACACACGTACACACTGACAAACACACACACACACACACAAACAGACAAACAAATACACACACACACAAACACACAAACAGACAAACAAATACACACACACACACGTACACACTGACAAACACACACACACACACACACACACACACACACACACACACACACACACACACACACACACACACGTACACACTAACAAACACACACACACACACACGCACACGCACACGCACACCTATACACACACACACACTTACAAACACGCACACACGCACACACACACACGTACACACTGACAAACACACACACACACACACACACACACGTACACACTGACAAACACACACACACACACACACACACACGTACACACTGACAAACACACACACACACGTACACACAGACAAACACACACACACACACACACACACACACACACACACACACACACACACGTACACACTGACAAACACACACACACACACACACACACACACACTGACAAACACACACACACACACACACTGACAAACACACACACACACACACACACACACACACACACACACACACACACACACACACACACACACACACACACACACACACACACACACACACACACACACACACACACACACACACACACACACACACACAAACAAGGAAACAAATACAAACATACACAGATAGATAGATATAATTTTTTTTTTTTTTCTGATAATTTCCTTCAAGATTGCAATTTAAATAGATAATAAATTTGTAATTTCTTCTAATCTAATGGTAAATTATGTTTTTGATAAGATTTGACCATTTTAACTAACGTAATTAAGAGAAAATTCAATGATTTTAAATGATTTTGACGATTATGATATTTTGATAATGATTTATTCATAATTTGATAATAATTAACAATGATAATAGATATTAAATTTGTGATTAAGGGCGATTATATTAGAAGAATTACAAAGCGAATCTTTCAAAATTATTTTGTAATTTTAACGAAAATGTATTGTTCCCTTCCCCCCCCTCCCCTGCCCCCCATATCTAAGACATTGATTTATTTTTGTCAATTGATAATTGTGTTTGAATTGAGAATTAGTTGATTTTTTGTTTTTTTTTGTTTGTAAAATAATTAATTTGTATTCTTTTGTGTCCCTCCCTTCATTAATAATTAAATATATATATATATATATTCATACATATTGAAGAAAAAGAATATACAAAGACAGAACAAAGATAAAAACATCCATCCTAGCTCCCTCTCACCCCCCCCTAAAAAAACATATACAAAAAATATATACATATACAAAAAAAGAAGAAAAAATAATGAAATAAAAGTAAAAATACGAACCTAAAAACTATTTGTTCCAGCTCTCTCTTTCCCTACCGCCCCCCCACCTCCAAGAGAAAATCAAACAAAATTAATCATAACATTTACTAAAAACAAACAAAAACAAAAACAAAAAAATACGAACCTAAAAACTATTTGTCCCCGCTCTCTCTTTCCTACCTCCCCACCCTCCTTACCCTCCCTCCCTCCCTCCAAAAAAATGAAATAAAAAACCTAATCTCTCTATATCTCTTCCATCCTATTAAAAAACATGAAAAAAAATCCTCTCTCTCTATCCCTCTTCCCTCAAAATTAAAAGTTCAAAATTCTAATCTCTCTTTATCTCTTCCATCCTATTAAAAAAAGCAAAAAAAATCCTCTCTCTCTAAACCCTCTTCCCTCAAAATTAAAAAAATAAAAATCCTAATCTCTCTCTATCTCTCCCATCCTATTAAAAAAACGAAAAAATATCCTCTCTCTCTATACCCTCCTTTCTCAAAATGAAAAAAATAAAAAACCTAATCTCTCTATATCTCTCCCATCCTATTAAAAACAAACAAAAAACAGTAACTCTCTAAACCCTCTTCCCTCAATATTAAAAATTAAAAATCCTAATCTCTATATATCTCTTCCATCCTATTAAAAAAAAACAAAAAAAAAATCCTCTCTCTCTATCCCTCTTCCCTCAAAATAAAAAAATAAAAATTCTAATCTCTTTATATCTCTTCCATCCTATTAAAAACAAACAAAAAACAATAACTCTCTATACCCTCTTCCCTCAAAATTAAGAATTAAAAAACCTAATCTCTCTATATCTCTCCCATCCTATTAAAAAAAGCAAAAAAAATCCTCTCTCTATATACCCTCCTTTCTCAAAATTCAAAATTCAAAATCCTAATCTCTCTATATCTC
>NW_028235866.1:7500-10000 GCF_977035675.1 Penaeus japonicus | reverse complement strand
CTCTCTCTCTCTCTCTCTCTCTCTCTCTCTCTCTCTCTCTCTCTCTCTCTCTCTCTCTCTCTCTCTCTCTCTCTTCCTTCCTCTCTCTCTCTCTCTCTCTCTCTCTCTCTCTCTCTCTCTCTCTCTCTCTTCCTTCCTCTCTCTCTCTCTCTCTTTCTCTCTCTCTCTATCTCTCCCCCATCCACCTCATTCATCCTCTCTATCTCTCCCCATTATCATTATTATCAATTTACTTAATCTATCATTATTAATTGATTTAATTCATCATGATCAATTAATTTAATAATTAATTAATTAATAATTAATCAAATTAATTAATAATTAATTTAATTAGTTAATTTAATTAATTAATTAATGATTAATTTAATTAATTAATTAATAATTAATTTAAATAATTAATTAATAATTATTTTAAATAATTAATTATTAATTAATTAATCTAATTAATAATTAAATAATTAAAATAATTAATTAAATCAATTAATAATTAAATAATTAATTAATTAATATTAATCCCCCCACCAAGTGGGTTCGCCTACGACAAGGACTCATCAGGACACCTGTGCTCCTTCGAACTTCGCCAGGCGCTGAACTCCGCAGGATATCGGTTGAATAATCACGTTTGCAACGCGTTGATGTTGCGCTACGGGGACGAGGAGGGACAGATCGCCTTCGACGATTTCATCATGTGTAGCGTCAAGTTGAAGACTATGATGGGTGAGTGAGTTAGAATAAGGAAATTAAAAAAATAATAATATTCAAAATAATTTTTTTTTATTTTTTTGGATTTTTTGGGTATTTTTTAGGTTTTTTGGATTTTTTTTCAGGTTTTTGTTGGATTTTTTGTTGTTTTTTGAGTTTTTTTGTTGGATTTTTTTTGTTTTTTGAGTTTTTTTGTTGGATTTTTTGTTTTTTGAGTTTTTTTGTTGGATTTTTTGTTTTTTGAGTTTTTTTGTTGCAATCTTGTTGTTTTATGTTGTTGTTCTTAAGTTGTTGTTGTTGTTGCCATGGCGACGAGGAGGGACAGATCGCCTTCGACGATTTCATCATGTGTAGCGTCAAGTTGAAGACTATGATGGGTGAGTCTTTCAAGAATTAAATATAATAAATAGAATAATTTTTTTTTTTTTTTTTTTTTTAGTTTTTTGTTGGATTTTTTGTTGTTTTTTGAGGTTTTTTTTAGGTTTTATGTTGTTCTATGCTGTTGTTTTTAAGTTGTTGCCATGGCGACGAGAAGGGACAGATTGATATCGGTTGAACAACCACGTTTGCAGATTATTGCACAAAAGGCAATAGTTTATTGCATATTATTGCACAAGTGGTAATAGTTTATTGCAGATTATTGCACAAGAGGTAATAGTTTATTACAGATTATTGCACAAAAGGCAATAGTTTATTGCAGATTATTGCACAAGAGGTTATAGTTTATTACAGATTATTGCACAAAAGGCAATAGTTTATTGCAGATTATTGCACAAAAGGCAATAGTTTATTGCAGATTATTGCACAAGTGGTAATAGTTTATTGCAGATTATTGCACAAGTGGTAATAGTTTATTGCAGGTTATTGCACAAAAGGCAATAGTTTATTGCAGGTTATTGCACAAAAGGCAATAGTTTATTGCAGATTATTGCACAAGTGGTAATAGTTTATTGCAGATTATTGCACAAGAGGTAATAGTTTATTACAGATTATTGCACAAAAGGCAATAGTTTATTGCATATTATTGCACAAGTGGTAATAGTTTATTGCAGATTATTGCACAAAAGGCAATAGTTTATTGCAGATTATTGCACAAAAGGCAATAGTTTATTGCAGATTATTGCACAAAAGGCAATAGTTTATTGCAGATTATTGCACAAATGGCAATAGGTTATTGCAGATTATTGCACAAATGGTAATAGGTTATTGCAGATTATTTCTTATGTGATTGCACAAGTTTATTTACGAAAGCGTAAAAAAAAAGTTCTGCAACAATTAGGGATTGCATGCCTTGGTGGTTGCAACAAGTGGGTTGTGGTTGCAACAAGTGGGTTGTGGTTGCAACAAGTGGGTTGTGGTTGCAACAAGTGGGTTGTGGTTGGTGATTACGTTAGCTCCGTGGTATTGATCTGGTCGTTGCAGAATCGTGGTTGCAAGGTTGAGTCGTGATTGCAAGTTGATTGGTCTCTCTGCACTCGTATGGTAATAATATGAGCGTTATTGCAAAGGTTCTATCGTTAGGGTTTGCAATTGGTGTTTGCAACTCACTTGATGTTATGGCAATAATAAAAAAAGGGTTGAGTTATTGCAACCTCAAGAGGAAAGGATTATTGCAACATCCCTCTTGATGTTGCAATAACAATAACATTTTTTTTGCAGATTATTGCACAACTGGTAATAATTTATTGCAGGTTATTGCACAAATAGTAATAGTTAATGCAACATCCCTCTTGATGTTGCAATAACAATAATAGAGAGGGAAGTCATTGCAAAATTAAGAGGAAAGAGTTATTGCAAG
>NW_028235865.1:5000-6018 GCF_977035675.1 Penaeus japonicus | reverse complement strand
TATATATATATATATATATAATATATATATATATATATATAATATATATATATTATATATTATATATATATATATAGTTATATTTCTCCCTCACTTCCTCTTTCCACTTCTCCCCCCCTAACTTACCTACCCATCCAACCCCACCTTCCCCTCTCCCCTCTCCCCCTCACCCCATTTTCCCCATCCCCCTCCTCTCCCACTCCCATTTCCCTCCCCCTCCACCTTCCACCTTCCACGCCCCATTCCCCCTCCTCCCTCCAACGTCCCCCCCTCCCCCTCTTCCCCTTCCCCTCTCCCCCCTCCACCCCTCCCCTCTCTCTCCTCCTCCTTCCTCCTCCCTTCTTCTCCTTTTTCTCCTTCTTCAGTCATCCTCTAAGCGGAGGAAAAGCGCGAGTCTCTGGCAAGCAGCCTATTGTCAGTGCTATGTTTACGAGTTCCAGCTGATTTACGATCTTCGCTTGGTTCGTGCGGAGATCGCGTTCTCAGGCCTCTCTCTTTTTCTTGCTGTCTATCTATCTATCTATTTTTTCTTTCTAATTCTTATTTTCTTTCTCTTGTTTTCTCTTTTTTTCTCACTCCCTCCTTTCATTTTTTTATTCTGCCTCCTTTTTCACTTCTTCGTCTCCCTTCCTTCCCCTATTTCCTTCATTTCCCTCCCTCCCTCCATCTCCTTCGCTCCTTCCATCTCCCTCTCTCCCTCCAATTCCCTCTCTCCTTTCATCTCCCTCCCTCCCTCCATTTCCATCCCTCCCTTCATCTCCCTCCCTCCCTCCCTCCCTCCAGAGGGAGGGAGGAACAGAGGAAAGGAGAGAGTGAGGGAGAGAGGGAGGAATGAAGAGACGGAGGGAGGGAGGGAGGGAGAGATGGAGGAAGGAAGGGGGGGGGGAGGGAGGGAGGGAGGGAGGGAGAGAGGGAGGGAGGGAGAGAGGGAGGAAGGAAGAAAGGGAAGAGGGAGGGAGGGAGAGAAGGAGGGAGGAAGAGAGGGAGGGAGGGAGGGAGCGAAGGAGAAAGGCAGGGA
>NW_028235865.1:0-2500 GCF_977035675.1 Penaeus japonicus | reverse complement strand
TTATATATTTTAAAATTTTATATATATACATTCAGGGTGTGTGTGTGGGGTGTTTGTGTATGCGTGGTGGGGGGTTGTGGGGTGGGGTTGGAAAAGTAAAATTTTGTTGTGTGTGGGGTGTGTGTATGAATGTAGTTGTGTTTTGTGTGTGGGGGTGTGGTGGGTCTGTATATATGCATTATTGGTCGGGAAAAAAACGACAGAACCTTATCTTAAAAACTCTGCGGAGGAAAAAACCCGTTTTATTTCCCGGAACCCCGGGAAAAAACTGATCTAAGAAAAATTTTTGTCCAGTTTTTTACTTCAAAATTGAGAATTGAGTGCAGCGAATCATGATTGGCCAGCCGGTGCTACGAACAAAGTGTGGTTTGTGTGTCCTTTTGTATCTGTCCCTTTTTGGGGGTTTCCGGTGTCCAAATGTGCGGTTTTAGGTCCTGGGGGCGGGGGGGGAAAAAAAACCAATGATTGGGGGGTTTCGTGTGTGTTGGGGGGGGGTTTTTGGGGGGTTGGGGGGGGGGGGGGTGAGGGGGGGGGTAAATTTGTGGTGGGGTTGGTTGGTTTTGATTAGGGAGGAAGATAAAGGGGGGTTGGGGAAAGGGAAAATTTGGGGGGGGGGGGGGGAGGGGGGGGGGAGGGGGGGGAGGAGGGGGGAGGGAGAGAAGAAAGGGGGGAAAGGAGGGGGGGGGGAAAAGGGGGGAGAAAGAGGGGGGGAAGGGGAAAGGGGGGGGGGAAGGGAGGGGGGGGAGAGAGGGGGGGGGGGGAGAAAAGAGGGGGGGGGAGGGGGAGAAAAGAGGGGGAGGGGAAAAATGGAGGAGGGAAAAAGGGGAAGGAAAAAAAGGAAAAAAAGAGGGGGGGAAGGGAAAGAGAAGGGGAGAAAGAGCTGGGAAATTGGAAGAAAAAAAAGGGGAAAGGAGGGAGAGGGAAAAGGGAGAGAGGTGGGGAAAGAGAGAAAGAAAGAAGGGGGAAGGAGAGAGACAGAGGGGGGAATTGAAAGGGGGAGGAGGGGGAGAGGGGGGAAGAGAAAAAGGGGGGGGGAAGAGGGGGAGAGGGGGGAGAAGGGGGGGAGATGGAGGGGGGGGGGGGGGGGGAGAGGGAAGGAGAGAGAGAGAAAATAGAGGAGGGGAGAAAAATGGGGAAAAAGAAGGGGCTAAAAAGAAAAAAAGAAAAAAGGAGGGAAGGAGGACAAGGAAAAAGAGGGGAAAAGAAGCGAAAAAAAAATTAAAGAAACCCAAAGCCAGGGAAAAAAAAAACCGGAGAAAAAAAAACGGGAAATCGGGAAAAAAGGGGGGGGGGGGGGGGGGGGGGAAAGAAAAGGGAGGGAGGGGGAAACAAATGGAAAAAAAAGGGAGAAAAACAAATCAGGGTATAAATCCATAGGTTTTCGCATTAAAAAGGGGATATGGTTTTTGTTTTGTATTTTGTGTGTGTGCGTGTGTCTTTGTGTGTGGGGTGTACGTGTGTGTGCGTTTTTGTTGTGTGTGGGGTTTGAATTTATGTGTGTGTGAAATGTGTGGGTGGTATGGGGATTTGCGTTGGGGGTTTTGTGTTTGTTAAAAAGGAGGGGCCTTTACCCTCAAAAACACAGGGGGGGGGCACCCGCGAGAAAAAAAAAAACGGGAAAAAAAATTTTGGGGGGTTTTTCTCTAAAGGGGAAAAAAATTCTTTTGGGGGAACACTCGGGGCTTGGAGTTTTTGAAAAAGTTCCCTTTTGTGTCATTTTGTGTAAATTTTCGTTTTTCTTTTTTCCTCGGTACTTTTTGAATTTTTTTCTTCTTGTTCTCTTCTTTTATTTTTTTTCTTTCTTTTTCCCCTTTTCTTCTTTATGTTCCTCTTTTTTTTTTTCCCTTTTCTTTTTTTTTTTTTTTGTTTTTCTTTTTTCTTTTTTTTTATCGCTTTCTTTTTCTCTTTTTTTCCCTTTTTGGTCTTTCTTTTTTTCCCCCTTCCCTGTTTTTTTCTCTTTTTACTATTCTTTTTTTTTTCTTTTTTTTTTTTAAATTTTGTTTCTTTTTTCCCTTAAATTTTTTTTCTCACGTTCTATCAATTTGGCACACTTTTTTCCCTTTCTTATTCTTTTTTTTAATTCTCAATATCTTTTTTTTCGTCTCTTTTCTTTTTCTGTTTTTTTTTTGGGTTGTTCTTCTTCCATATTTTCTTATTTTTTCCTTTTCCTTTTTTTTTTCCCTTTCCCTACTTTTTAAAGAAAATTACCCTTTTTTCCCTTTCTTTCATTTTTTTCTTTCTCTTTTTTCTTATTTTTATACTTTTCCTATTCTTTTTTTTCCTTCTCTTCCTTTTTTTTTTATTAGGTGAAAAATTTACAAGGGAATTCCCTTATTTTCATTTGTTTTTCCCCGAATTAAAAATTTAAAGAAGATAAAATACCTTTTTAAAGGTCTTTTTCGGTTTTTTTTTAAGGTCATATTTTGATTTTTTTAAAACCAAAAAAAAATTTTTTTTTTAAGCATGAATTATATGAAAAAACCCCTTTTGGGTTATTTTC
>NW_028235864.1:5000-13152 GCF_977035675.1 Penaeus japonicus | reverse complement strand
TAATTTATGCCGAACTGTATATTTTCTTTTCCACAATTTTATTTCTTCTAACTTATTTTGCATAATCCTAAGCATCAAAGTCCCCTATAGAAAATCCACACGAAAAACCTCAACGGAAGAAGATTTATCTCAAACGTAAAGCCTAAACAAGAAATTCTGAGACCCATTGGTACTTTAATAATAAGGTACTCAAAACTTTGTTGCAAACCTATATTTACCTCGGTAGACAACCATCAACGGGATATCCCCCCACATTTCATTATATTCCGTCTTTAAGGAATTCTATCTCAGTTTTCAAGCTCTTTTGTTGCATTTATACGTATACAGCACACACACACAACACCACACACACACAACATACACACACACACACACACACATATAGTTATAACATCTACTCAGTTATTCATCTGTCTATCCTACTAGGTGAGTCGATTCCGTTAGACATTTTCATCATCACTATTGCATGATGAACTTGCAGAACAAACATTCCTCTTGGCTGATTGCATAACGCCCCTTCCCCTCTGTCTGTGTGCGGTCGACATACAAGTAAGTTAGATAAAGAGGCGAAGAGAGACAAATGAGATAGATGGAGATAGATAGATAGTAATAAGAGAAAAAGAGAGAGAGAGAGGAGAATAAAGATTGAGATAAGAGTAGAGAGAAGAGAGAGAAGAAAGAGCGAGAGAAGCAGAGAGAGAGTGAGAAGAAAGGAGAGAGAGGGGGATGGCGAGAGAGAGAGAGAGAGAGAGGGGAGGGCGAAGGAAGAGAGAGAGAAGAGAAGAGAGAGATAAGAGAGAGATAGAGAGAGAAGAGAGAGAGAGAAGATAGAAGAGAGAGAGATAAGAAAAAAAAAATAGAGAAAGGAGAGTGAGAGAAGAGAGAGAGAGAAGAGAGAGAGAGAGAGAGAGAGAAGAGATAGAGAGAGGAGAGAGAAAGAGAAGAGATAAAGAAGAAATAAAGAAAGAAAGAGAGAGAAGAAAGAGCTTAGAGGGGAGTGGGTAAGAGAAGGGGGGAAGCAGATAGAGAAGCGAGAAGAGAGAGAGAGAAGAGAGAGAAGAGATAAGAGAAGATGATGGGAGAGGGGACTGAGTGAAGAGAGAGGAAAAGACTGAATGAGAAGAAGAGAGAGAGAGAGAAGAGAGAGAGAGAGAGAAGAGAAAGAGAATGAGATAGAAAGAAAGAGAAGAGAAAAGTTAATAGATAGAAAGATAAGAAGAGAAGATAATAGATAGAAAAGAGAGAGAGAGAGAGCGAAGAAGAGAGAGGAATAGAGAAAGAGAAAGATAGATAGATAGATATAGAGAGAGAGAAGAGAGAGAGAGAGAAGAAAGAGAGAAGAGAGAAAGAGGGAGAGAAAGGATCTAGATTAGAAGAATAAGGAGAAGAGGAAGATAGATAGATATATAAAAGAAGAGAGCGAGAGAACGGAAGGAAAAGAAAAGAGAAAGTAGAGCAAAAGAGATCAAAGAGAAATAGAATATATATTGCAAAATCAAATAGATCAGGACACCATAAATGAAATATCCTAACAAAGAATATCTCCATTTCCTGACCACAGTCTAACCACCTCGTACCCGAGCGGGGGAGATGGCGCGAGGACCGGATTCGCGGACGTACGCCTGGGGTTGTTGGTCCGGGAGGCTCAAGACAGCTGTGACAACGACACAAGGACGATCTGTACTAGAAACACCATCTGGGGAACGGGTGCCGAGGGTCAGGATAGTCCACGGCCCACGGTTTCCATTGTAGGAGCGAGAGAGCTGTAATCTCTGGACTGTATTGTATCCATTTCTTCTGTAGTTTATTCGATTTGATAACTAGTGCTTAATGGCTCAATGTGTATTGTGTTGTTGCATTTGTGTGTGTTTATATGTGTATATATTGTGTGAGTGTTGTGTGAGTTTGTTGTGTTTGTGTGTGTGTGTGTGTGGTTGTGATAGTACTTTCTTGTAACTGGTGTCATCTTTTTGAAAATGTTAAGCCCCTATTTTTCTGTCGATATAATATGCAATTTTTAAGTATTTTGCTCTATACTTCCTCATTTTCCCTTTCGCTTCTATATTCATCTATCACCCTTTCTGGACGGTTGTCCCCGTTCACTGCTCTCGTCATCTGCGCTAACTCACCCATCCCTCTCTCTCTCTCTCCTCCCCCTCCTTTTCCCCCTTCCCCTCGCACTTTCTTTTGCTAGCTCTCTCTCTCTTTTTTCTCTCCCATTTTTTATCGACGTTTCGATATTGTAATCCAATTAATAAAATTTTTCTTTCTTGTTCTCTTTCTTTCCCAATCTCTCACTCCCCTCCCCAACTATAGACTAACAATGCAGTTTCGACAAGAGTTTTACCCAAACATAGACAGAAGGAGTCCAGCCTAAGACTCAGTTACTACGGTGTCCCTCACTAACCCTAAGAACGCCGTTGTGGGCTATTGCCTCTCGCGCTTTCGTACGTAAATTAATACGTCAGATAAGCGTTTTGTGTTTCTTCCTGTCTAATTGTTGGCGACAAAATATAAACATACCTGTTTCTTGTCTCCCCTTCAACCTATGTGTGGGTATTGGTAAATAACTTTTTCTTATAGCTAATTCTCTCTCTCCTCTCTCTCCTCTCTCTTCTGCCTCCCTCTCAATCTATGAGATAATCTATCTATCTCTCTTTCCTGTTGTGTATGTGTGTGTGGTGTTTGTGTGTGTTTGTGTGTGTGTGTGTGTTGTGCGCGAGGCAGGTGTGTGTGTGTCAGTGAGCTGTATAGACGTCTCAGGGTGTGTGATTTGTTACGAAACTCATAAACTTTTTGAAATACGGTTTTGATAAGTGTCAAAAATTTCATTCTAACAACATTCATCTTAACTTTTACACCCTCGTTTCACCTCTCAAGAACCTCGAGGACTAAAGTGCAAGATAAGGTCGAAGAGAGGGTCGAGGAGAAAAAGAAGTCGGGTCAAAAGGATCAACTCAACCGCGTCACACACCCCTGCCGAAAAGGGAGATCTACAATCTCCAGACAAGGTCACGAGTCCAAGAGTCACAGCGAAGTCAAAAGGGTATCAGGATGGAATGTGATGAAGTCTGTCTATAAGCCTACAGGAACTCACATATATCTCTGTACATAAAATAAAAAATTGAATTCTTTTATTTCAGTGATTCTGCTGCCCGTTAATGGACTTGCTCTCAAGAGCTTCTCTTCTCTCTGGTCACGTAATTACAACTCACTTTTCTATGTTTTCTTATCACCCTTTATTACCTCGTCCCTCCTCTCACTACTCCTCCCTCCCCTCTCACTCTCTCTCTCTCCTCCTCTCTCTCACTCCTCTCACCCCATTCTCCCAACCTTCCTGCACTCAACTCATTTCTCACCTCCTCTCGTCTCTCTCTTGCTCTCTCTCCGATCCCTGCTTCTCCTCCCTCTCATTCTCTCCGTTCACTCCCTCTCGGCATGCTCCCTCTCCCTTCCACCTCCCCAGGCCTATTTGCTCCCATCTTCTCTTCCCCTCCAGCAACCCACCCTACATGTCCCTCTCCCCTCCATCCCACCTGTCCTTCCCGCCGCCCTTCTCTCCCGCCGTCCATTCCGCCGCCCTCACCCTTCCGAGCCAGGGCAGCCCACTCTTCCCCATAAGGAAAACAACAACAGAGCAGCCGCCCAGGTCCTGTAAGGTGCGAGAGTGGACTGTCGTCTCACAGCTATGATTTAGTCTCGCCTGCTAGTCGCGTAGGGTAGTCGTTCTTGTCTTCGGGTTGACTGTGTGTTCTCTTCCGATTTCTGCTTTTCTCTTTCTCTTTGTGTGTATGTAATATATATATACATACACGCACACACACATACACGGACAAACATTAATAAACACACACAAACGCCCGCAGCGCGTGAAATTAAACGATATGAATAGATTAGATAGATAATATAGATGTATATGCCAGTTTATAAGTACAACACTACACACACACACACACACATACACACACACAACGACACACACAGTATATATATATATATATATACATATATAATATATATATTATATAAATAATATATTACATATATACGCATATATATAAAAGATATATATATATAATTAATATATATATATAGATATATATATATATATGTACATATATGCATTAGACATAACATATATATATCATAATATAATATATATATATATATAATATATATATATATATAAAATTATTTACAAATATGCATATACATATATAGAGGAAGAGTAGTGAGTGGGGAGGGTGGAGTAGGTATATATAAATATATAATATATATATGTAATAAATATATATATATCTACACACACACCCACATCACACACCACACATCACACACAACACATATATAAATATATTTATATATATATAAATATAATATATATATAATAGTATATTATATATATATATATATATACATATATATTACATATACACACACCATGCATTTCATATTTAAGACCCCAGTCATAATATAGTTAGATATTATGGATGTGTATGGAAGTGTGTTATATGTATGTGTGGTGTGTAAGTGTGTGTGTGTGTGTTCGTGTGTGTGGGGGGTGTCGTATGTGTGGTGTTAGCGTGTGTCACACGTTTGTAAAAATCTGTTTTAAAAAAATAATTTCTAACCACTACAGGTGGGCGACGTGAGAGGGATCTTAAGCCGCCTCGCCAAGTTACAAACAGTTTTCCCCTCGAGGCTCATTGAAATATGGGAGAACCGCAAAGAAAACCCGAAGACCCCAAGGGAAAAAGTCGACAAGGAGAAGAGGATAACACAACGGGATTTTTCAAGACAGATTCCCGTCGATTCCCCAGTTCGGCCGATTTTGATATTCCAGAGATGATTTTGCCGAATTCTAATCTTGGAGGAGGATGCAGGAAAACTCAGATTTCGCGGTGTTCTAGATTGTGTCGGTGAAGTCATCTATTAATGCCTTATTGCTTAGACCAATGGCTGTGTATTTTCAATTATTGTGAGGAAACTCGACTGTTCAGTAGAAGCCTTTCGTTCGTAATACATTGTAGTGTGTGTGTGTGTGTTTGTGTGTGTTGTGATTTGTGTGTATGTGTGGTGTGTGTTTGTGTGTGTTGTTTGTGTGTGTGTGTGTGTGATTTCTGTGTGTGTGTTGTGTGTATGTGTGTGTGGGGTATGTGTGTGTGTTGTGTGGTTGTTTGTGTGTGTGTGTGTGTGTGTGTGTGTGTTTGTGTGTGGTTGTTTGTGTGTGTTGGTGTTTGTGTGTGTGTGTGTGTTTTGGTGTGATGTTTGTGTTTTGTATTTTTGTGTGTGTTGTAGTGTGTGTGTGTGTGTGTGTGTGTGGATGTGTGTTGTGTGTGTGTGTGTGTGTGTTGTTCATGTGTGTGGTGTGTTTGTGTGTTGTGTTTGTTTGTGTGTTGTGTTTGTTTGTGTGTGTGTGTGTATGTGTGTTTGTGTGTGTGTGTGTTGTTTGTGTGGGGCTGTGTATGATTTGTGGTGTGTGTGAATGTGTGTGTGTGATGAGAAGTGTGTGTGTGTGTGTATGTATAGATAGATAGATAGATAGATGAATAGGTGCAATTGAGAAGAAAATGAAAAGGGAGAGTAGAGAGAGGACAGAGAGAGACAGATAAGCAGGAAGTGAGAGCTAGCTATTTAGAGTGATTTGTAGATATAGACAATGTAGATAGATAGAAAAGATAGATAGATTAGGGGAGAGAAAATATTTAGAGATATATTGAGTTAGATAAAATAGATTGATAGATTTGAGAGGAGAGAGAGAGAGAAAGAGAGTGGAAGAGAGAGAAGAGAGAGAGAGACAGAGGAGAGAGATGACGAAAGAGGAGATACGGAGGTGTCAGAGAAGGAGGAAGGAGTAGAGCAGGAGAGAGCGCGAGTTATGAGGAGAGAGAGACAGGGTGAGGGAGAGTGAAGAGAGATGGATGAGAAGTGTGAGGAGGAGATGAGAAAGGGAGAGCTGTAGGAGCATAGAGAGGGAATGAGAGATAGAGAGAGAGAGAGAGAGAGAGAGAGAGGGATGGGAGGAGATGTGAGGAGAGAGAGGATAGGAGGAGTGGAGAGAAAAGGTCGGAGTGAGTGTAAAAGCGGAGAGAGAGAGAGAGAGTGAATTCAGAAAGGGAATTATGATGAGGAATGAGATTGAGGAGGGAGAGAGAGAAGAGAGAAAGATAGAATCGAAAATATGTAATGGAAGAGTAAATAAGAAAGTATCACTCGATTAGCCAAATTACGCCCCCACCCTCCACTCCCTAAACCTTCACCCCTTCCTTCACTTATCCCTCACCCTCCCCATTCCTCATTCATACACGCCCCATCATTTCCCTTCCCCCTCTATTATCCATCCTCCTAACCCCACCCCATCTCTCCACAACACCCTATCCTAGATTCCCTCCCTCTCCCCATCCTTTCTGTCCCTCCAATATATCCTCTTCCCCCCCCTTCGCTTCCCTACCTCCCCATCCATCCGCTCCCCCCCCCCCCCATTACACTCTCCACTCCCCTCGAGCTCGTTACCGCTCGTTCCTCCCAGGAGTGACGTTGACGGGAGCGAGCGGGGCCATTCCATACCGCCGCCTCGAAGCCCGACACTACGACGATCCTAATTGGCCCGCTTTAAATAGTCGATTATTTACAATCACTTGGCAACTCTTCGAAGCATCAGGATGTCCACGAAGAGAATTTTTTTCTTTTTTTTTTTTGAGGGGGAAAAAGGTTATAGGATTTTAAAAAAATCTCTTTTCCTCTCCTTTTTACCCTTTTGAAAGCGGAGGAATAATTTTCCGTTGTTCAGATTAAAGAATTTAAGTAATGGTAGTTTGCTATTTCTAAACTAATATTTCTATCGGGTTTTGTTTTGATATTAAATTTGGATATTGGGGTTCGTGTCCGGGTGTTTCCATGTGTGTGTGCATTGCACACACACACACACACACACACACACACACACACACACACACACACACACACACACACACACACACACACACACACACACAAGCACATACACACAAAAAAAACACAAACAAAGGAACACATACACTCAAACAAACAAACAAACAAAAAACACACACACACAAATAATCAAACAAACTAACAAACACAAAAAAACAAATAAACTCACACAAAAAACACACACAAACAAACAAATAAGCACACAGGGGGGGGCGGGGGGCTTAACAAAACCACTATAACCAACAAATAAACCAACAACAACCCACACAATACAAACAGAGACACAACGACAAGCAAGCACACAAAAAACAAACACACACACAAAACAAAAACACAACACACACAACCCCAAACACAATTACAAAATCCCCCCACTAAAGCCCACAAATAACCAATCCAAATAGGAACACACACACAACAAAAGAAACACACAAAACACATTACAAACAAATCAAACAAACACACACACACACAACGAGCAAACACACACATGACTCACATACTAAAATACATACCTTTACAAAACCCTGTAAAATTTGATTGGAGTTAAGTGAACTCTTCCATTAAATTATACACATACATACATACATACATAGCAATATAATATATTATATATATATTATATATATAATATTTAATATATATATAATATATATATATTATATATATAGTTTATATATGTGTGTGTGTGTGTGTGTGTGTGTGTGTTGTGTGAGTGTGTGTTTGTGTGTGAATGTGGTGTATGTATATTATAATATATATATCAATATAATTATATATATATATATATATATTTATATATAGATAATTGTATATATATATATATATATATATATACATATATATAATATATATATATATATATATATATTTATGCGCGATAGGGGTATATATTTATTTATACTTACATACATATAGAAAAAAAATATAATATATATATATATATATCATATATATATATATGTACTAATATATATATATATATATATAGTTATATATTACACACACACAACTCAACACCATACATGTATTTAAACACACACACACCCCATACACACCACACATTGTATGGGGGAGGGTACACACAGGCGGCGGAGAGGAGGAAACCCCCAAACCACAACACACACAACATTTATTAAACCTATATCATAAAATTCCCACAATCATAAAAAAGGCTACAAAATCAAACTCGACAAAAATT
>NW_028235863.1:0-6615 GCF_977035675.1 Penaeus japonicus | reverse complement strand
CTTTCGTTCTGTCAGTAAATGCAAAGCGAAAGAACTGTGCCCAGCCGCACTGAAGGCGATGCAGTTCAGTGGGACTAGGACAGTGTTTCAGTGGCGTGTTCGAGGTGTCTAAGTATCGTCTACGTGATTTCCTTTGAATACTATTGAATAATTGCCACATGCACTTAATATATAATGTATACATATATATATATATAAATAGATTATATATATATATATATATAGTATATATATAAATATATATCTCTATATATTTATATATATATAATATATATAAAAATATATATTATATATAAATATTTTATATATATATATATATATATATATGTTACATTATATATATAATATATGCAATATACATACTTTACATTTATCATATCTACAGATATGTATAATATATATATATATATTATAATATTATATATACATATACATATATATATATATATATATATGTATATGTTATAAATATGTATATTTATATTGTATATATATGTAATTTACCTCACTGACCTTCTGCCGACTCAGGAATACCGAGAGTGCGTACTAAACATACAAACCACACAAACCCTTTAAAAGGTCAAAATAAATCTTTTACAATTTTCTCCAAAAAAATTTCCCTATCTTTATAATCCTAGTTTGACAAGCTTTTGGGTTGTTGTGGTCTAATTGGTTTGGGGGGTGCAAAACCCCGGGTTATTCCGAGGGCCCAGAGGCAAGGGTTTTAGTATTTTAAAAAAAACCTATATAAAATGGGGAATGGCATTTTTCCACTCATATTATTATATATTTTATCTATATATTTTAATTAAAAAATATAAAAATATTAAAATTATTTTTAAAAACAATTAAAATAAATTATTTTAAAAAACGAAAAAAATACAAAAAACAAAAATATATATTTTTTATATATCTTGAAAACCCCAATTTTCCCTATTTCTTTTCCTCACTTTTGCTTTTCAAACCCTATAAAATCGGGATCTGTCTTATCTACCCAATCTACAAGTTATCTATCTGCCCTCTTTTTTGGTTGTCTTTTTCATTTTATCCGAAAACAAAAATACACCCCCCAAAATGTGAAAATAAATATATAAAATATTATATAAATATATAAATATTTTATATATACAAAATATTTTTTAAAATAAATTAAATAAATTTTAAAAAATTTTTTTTAAAATATTTTTAAAAATATAATATAAAAATGTATAATATTGTATATATGTAAATATAAAAGGGAATGTATTTTAAGGGTTTTATTTTTGTAAAAATTATATATATGAAATAAAAATTATATTTTTAAATTTTGTATTTATTTTTAAAAATTTTTTGTATTGTAAATTAAAAATTTTTAAAAATACATAAATAAAATAAAAAATATATATCTTTTATATATATAAAATTTTAAAATATATAAAATTATATAAATGATTTTCATATAAATTATGTAATCTTTTATAAATACATAAAATATGCAAACACCCCAACACCGTTTAAAATGCTTTACAAAAAACCCTTTAATGCCCCCCCACAAACACACACTTGTTTTTGCATATATACAAAAAATACGAAAATTTCTGTTTTTTTTAAAAAAAATTTTTCCCGATATCCCTCTTTCAAATGCAGCTTTGGACCACCAGGGGAAAAAAAACCGGGGCGCTAACCCCGTAAGTCCTGCACCCGGAGCCCCCAAAAGTTTCCCCCAGCGGTCAGCAAGGGCGAGGTGCGGTGCTGCGGGATTTGCCTCGGGGGCCGGGCCACCATCGCCCCCATCCTCCACCAGGAAAAACGGTGTTTGTTTAAAACCCTGTTTTATGGGGTTTGTCTTTTTAATGTTTTTAGTTTTAGCGGGAGAAACCCCGGGAAAAAAAAGGGCTAAATGTTAAACAGATTGCTACTTTTTGTGAATTTTGATAAAAACCCTTTATTTTGCTCCCCAAATTAGATTAAATTCTTTTTTTAATCAAACCCAAAGAAGGTTTTTTTCCTTTTCATCTCTTAAAAAACCCTTTACGCTTTTTTAACATTTTTTTTGGGGTCAAAACCCATTCTACCTTTGGGTTTTCAATTTGATCACTTCCCAAAATCATGGATTTATTTAAATAAAACCTAAAAGGTGCCTTGCTTAAATTTTGGGGAGCAAAAAACACCTTTCTCAAAACATAACTATCAGGGAAAGCCCTTGGAATTAAGTCAGGGGCGTCATGTAAAAGTTTAAAACGGAAAAGGCAAAAAAACCGTTAATATTTTTATCCTTTTTTTCCCGAAAAAAAATGAGCCTTATTAATATATATATATATATATATATTTTAATTTTATAATATATTTAAAATTTTTTAAATTTTTCAAAATAAAATTTTATATTTTTTATTTAAACAAAATTTTTGTTTTTAAAAATAAAAATATATTTTATATATTTTTAAAATTTTAATATAAAAAGTATATATTATTAAAATTTTATATAAAATATATTTATATTTTTTATTTTAAATTTTTTTTTTCCAGGTATGAAAATCCCCGGGGTCACTTTTGCCCTTTTTATTGTACCCAATTTCAACCATCGCAAACCAGTTTGCTGTTAACGGGGCCGTAAAGGTAAGTGAATCATCTCACCTTTTAAAACACACCCCCCAACGCACAGAGAAATTAGGAAAGAAAATGGGGAAAAGAGGAGTAGGAAAGAGGAGAAAAAAGGGAAAAGAGGAAAAGAAAGGTGAGAGAGAGTAAAAGAGAGAAAAAGGCGAAAAGAGAAAAGAGAGAAAGGGGGAAAAGAAAAAACCCCGTAAGAGAGAGTTTAGACGAGAGGAGAGTGGGACGAGAAAAAAAAGGAGTGTAAAAGAGAAGAGAGGACTAAGAAGAAAGGGAATAAGAGGGGAGGGGAAGAATAAGGAGAGGAAAAGAGAGTGGGGAGAAAAAGAGAGAGAGAATAAGAGAGAGAAAATAAGAGAGAGAAGAAAAGGGGGAGGGGGAGAAAATTAAGTGTGAGACCACGGTGGGAAGCCCACGTGGGAGACATAAGATTACCACGTGGTCAGGATGCTATAAAAACAAACTGGTTAACTCTTCATAGCGACTAGCGTCAGGACATTCGGGTCATTCCAAATGCCCTTCTATCTCACTTCTACTCTAGCCCTTGGAAGATAGCACAGGTGAACGTCAGCTCCCCGCGTGACCCCCCCCCCTGTATGTCCGCCGAGACACGGGCCTAAAGAGAAACAGAAGACAACAGAAATGCATCGAGACCAGTTATTTATTTCCATATAACCGTGCGATATTCACCCAAATAAAGGAGTCAAGAATACCAGACTTTGGCTCAAAAAACCCTTTGTGAGTAACCTCTCACAATAAGAGAGTTAGAGAGAATAAGGAGCAGAGAGAATAAGAGAGAGATGAGAGAATATGAAAGTGAGATAGATAAGAGAAATAAGTGAGAGAGTTGGTAGGAGAAGAAAATGAGTGTGAGAGAAAAATAGTAGATGAGAGAGAAAATCAGAAAGAGAGAAAGTGAAAGTAGGATAAAGTGTGAGTAGGAAAGAGGAGTATGAGAGAGAGTATGAGACAGGAATGTGAGACAAAGTAGAAAGTATGAGGGGAGAAAGAGAGAGCAGAGTGAGAGAGTGACGAGAGAGAGAGAGTGTGTGAACAGTCACGTGGGGGTTATGGGTGAGGACACATCACGTGGTGATTTGCTAGGAGAACGTGGTCACGATATGTTATAAAGAGATGAAACTGTCAACCAGGAAAACCGAATAGGAATCTATTTTTAGCGACACGGCAGGTCAGATTTAAGGTCGACCTGAGGTCAATCAACACACTCTCTCTCTCCACTCACTTCGTCAGAGAGTATTAAAATATCTCTATAGTAAGCGTGGAATGTCCTTCTGCATCCCTCACAATGTGGTGGGAGAAAGCGAGATCCTCTAAAATAGTGGAAAGAGACATTACTCTCTGAAAACCAAAAACCTACTTCACTTGCCACGCGGACTCACATGGGATTTGTCCTCATTTCCCTAGGCATCTGCCACAGCGTAGAGAAGCAAGAGTTCCTGGCTACGTGCAACCTGCAATGTTCAACAATTGTTGGGGTAAAGCCATAGGAACCACCCAAGCAATTCCAACATTTCCAAATAAAGATTTTGGAACGTTAAGGCCCTGGGTTCGCAGGAGCAAGGAACAACAGGTATAGATCAACGGACAAAGATGGACTCTCCAAACCGTGCACTTATACTTTCTTTTTCGAAATGTATCGCTCGAAATTTCTTCACAAAACCGTAAGGACATACAATGGCAAATTTCCTTCATTTCTTCTATTTTCCTGTCTACCAATATACTTGTATTATGTGTTTTAACAGTGAAAGAAGTAAAATCTCGTGCTCTGTTTAGCAGTTTTCTTTCTCACTTTCAAGTTGGTAATTACATTCTTATCGGTGATCGAACTATTCATTTAATAATTTCATTAAATGTATGGTTTAGTTTGACCGTTAATTGACTTCAAAGAAAGTGATATCATATGTCTCAATTCTTTATATGATAGCTACATATATATTTTTTTCATTTGTTATTCACACGTTTGTATTTATCGAAATTCTATAATTCTACAACTCACTATGTATATAAACTTACATGACGTCTGAAGTTCGTTAAGTATTTTATGGAATCTTCCATTTATAAATTCCCTCCCCCCCATTCCCCCACGGCCGCTTCCCCCCCCACACCCCCCCCCCCCCCCCTCCCCCCGCTACATTGACCATTGGGTACAGATGTCAGGTCACAAGCTTTCACTCTCGACGCTAAAACATGAGTAGATGATATATTATTTGTTTATAATTGTTTTGTAAGCAAGGCCTCCATGGCACGACGATGAAACCTTCAGAAAGGTTGGCAGAAAAGCATTGTCATTCCTGATGTCCATAAAACCCTATTTTGAAGACCAAAAAGGGGTATGAATCGGCGAGGGAGGGAGAACAGAAAGATGAAAGGTAGAGACTTTGGAAAGAGAAAGAGAGTAGATGAGAAAGAATGAGTAAGAGAGAGAAGAGTGTAGGAGAGTCGGAGATTAAAAGAGTTTGAGAGATAGAGATTAGGGGAGTGGAGAAAGGGGAGTGAGTGAGGAGTGAGAGAGAGTGGAAAGAGAAAGAGGTAGCTGAGTTGAGAACGAGTTGGAGTGAGAGAGACTGGGAAAGAGAAAGAGAGAGTATTGAGGAGAGGAGAGCAGATAAGAGAGAAAGAGAGAGGAAGATGGAGATTAGAAGAGAGACGTGAATTAGGAGAGAGAGGGCGAAGGATAGATTGGAGAGCGAGATAATTAACAGAGAGAGTAGAGTATCTGGAGAAGATGAGAGAAAGAGAGAGTAGGAGAGTTTTAGAGAGTAGGAGATGAGAGTGTAGGAGAGAGTGAGAGGGGAGTAGGAGAGAGAAAAGGGGAGAGAAAGCAGGAGAGAGAGTAAAGAGAAAATCGGAGAGATAGGTGAAGGAGAGATGAAAAAACGTCAAAGATTCCTTTATTTCAGAACGTCATGGGTTTTTTCCTTCCCTGGTTCATCTGGGAATGTATCAGCTGTGGACTCTGATTCATTATGACTTTTAATATTCCATCACGGGCCCTTTGGGTCTTCCTGACTTTCAATTTTTAATATTAGGGATCTACTTCCTTGACATCGTCATCAAACACCGTAACAAGAGTGTAGTGTCATGGAGTTTTACACCGTTGTTGAATATAGATTACATTAAACACACACACACCTACCACCTACGCGTTCACAACACGCACACGCACAGACACATTATAACATACACACATATACATACTATTATGATATATATGATATGTATATATATACATTTTTATGTATATATTATATATATATGCATATATATATATATATATATAAATATAATAATATTTTATTTATAATAATTTACATATATATTGTATATATATATGATATATATATATATATCATATATATTTATATAGTTATATTGATATATATATAATATTTATTTATTATATGTGTGTGTGTGTGTGTGGTGTGTGTGTGTGTGCTTACTAAATATACATATACATATTACACAAACAAAGATACATGCACATACACCACACACACACACACACGCCACCACGCACCGCACACGCACACCACAATTTATACATACACACATACATATATATGTATTATATACATTATATACAGATATATGTATATGTAAGTATATATATGTATATTATATATATTTATATATACATATTATACACATATTATACTTATATATGTATATATATGTATATATATTGCTTATTTATATCATATATAATAATTATATATATGATCATATTCTATATATATGTATATATATGTCTATAGATGACTCATATGACAACTCACGCATCATGTTATAACCCACGTAATGATCATAGCTACACCAACCCCCTATCCCTTGTATGCCGTACCCCCTACCGCTCTTTGTCACCTCATATATGTCCATCTACATATACTATACCTATTCTTTACTGTACTATATACTCTTTTCATCATCTATGTATATATATATATATTTATAGCATTATATTTTATTTATATATATATCTTATCATATATATATATATATCTACAT
>NW_028235862.1:15000-16736 GCF_977035675.1 Penaeus japonicus | reverse complement strand
AGAGGGAAAGAAGAAGAAGAAGAAGAGAGAGAGAGAGAGAGATAGAAGAGAGAGAGAGAGAGAGAAGAGAGGAGAGAGAGAGAGGAGAGAGAGAGAGAGAGAGAGAAAATCAAACCCAAGCCCAGATGCATAGATGCAATATCAATGTCATATTCTTCAATAACATTGTCATCATACTCAACTTTATCAAAACAACAAAAACAGATCAACAAAAAGAATGCATACCAGCGATACCAGTAAACAAACAACAAACTCATCAAAAAAGTGGAAAGAGTGAGAAGAAGAGAGAGAGAGAAGAATCAAAGCGAAAGAAAACCAAGAAAGAGAGAAGAGTGAGAAAGGGAAAGAGAAGAATGAGAGAAGAAGAGTGAATCATGCTAAATAGCGAGAGATGGGAAGACGAGAAAGAAGAGAGAGATGAGAGAAAGCAGAGAGAGAGAATCAATGCGAAATAGAGAGAGAAGGGAAAGAAGAAGAAGAAATAGGAGATAGAAAGAATGAGAGAGGAGAGAGAGAATCAAAGCGAAGCAAACATCAGAGAAGATGTGTGTGTGGGATGAGAGATGAGAGAGAGAAGACTAGAGAGAGAGACGAGAGAAGACGAGAAGAGAGATTGAGACGCTGGAGAGAGAGAAGAGAGACAGAGAGCACAGAGAGACAGAGAGATTCAATGCGACTAGAGAGAGAAGGAAGAAGAAGACAGGAATAGAGATAGAATGAAGGATGAGAGAGAGAATCAATAGACGAAAGCAAAATTAAAAGATAGAGAAAGAGAGAGAGAGAGGGGAGGAAAGGGACCAGGAAGAGAAGGCAGCGATCGACAGAGAGAATCAATGCTAAATAGGAGAGAGGGAAAAAGAAGAAGAAAGAGAGAGAGAGCCGAGCGAAGAAGGAGCTGGATGAGAATGAGCGAGAGAGAGAGAAGACAGCGAGACTCAATGCGAAAAAGAGAGATAAGGAAAGAAGAAGAAGAATAGAGATAGAAAGAAGGAGATGAGAGAGAATCAAAGCGCTAAAAGAAAACATCAAACGAGAGAAAGAGAAGAGAGAAGAGGGAAATCAATGGCGAAATGAGAGAGTGACTCTAGCAAACCCTGCGATGCGAACTCGAGAGAGAGGAAAGGGGAACGAAGCAGAGCTAGAGAGAGAGAGAGAGAATCAATGCGAAATAGAGAGAGCTCTTGAGGAACAGATACAAGAATGAAGAGAGAGAGGGGAAAGAAGAAGAAGGAGAGAGAGAGAGAGAATCAATGCGCAATAGCGAGAGAGGGAAAGAAAAAGAAAAGAGAGATAGAAAGAAAGAAGGAGAGAAGAATCAGAGAATCAATGCGAATAATAGAGAGAGGAAGAAAAAGAAGAAGAGAGATAGAAAGAAGGAGAGAGAGAGAGAGAGAGAATCATGCCGAGAGAGAGAGAGAGGAGAGAAGAGAGAGAGAGAGAGAGAGAGGAGAGAGAGAAGCGAAACAAGACCTAAAAGAGAGAGCTTTCAGTGAGAGAGAGATTGAGAGCAGTAGAGATGAGCGAGAGAGAGAAAGAGAGCGAGAGACATCAGCTGCAAGCGAACAAAACCCAAAAAGAGATTGGGACCGTGGTCTCGAAGGAGAAGAAGAAAGGAGAGGGAAGAGGAAGAAGGAGAAGAAGAAGAACAGAAAAAGAAGAAGAAGAAGACGAAGGGAAGAGAGAAGAGAGAGAGAGAGAGAGAGAGAGAGAGAGAGATGAGAGAGAGAACCGAGCAG
>NW_028235862.1:7500-10000 GCF_977035675.1 Penaeus japonicus | reverse complement strand
GTGCATTCCATACACATTATGTAGCTTGCATAGGTAAGAAAATGCCAACAGCATCTGGTGTTCCCAGGCGGTCACCCATCCAAGTACTGACCAGACCCAACGCTGCTTAACTTCGCTGATCGGACGAGAAGCGGTGCTTTCAACGTGGTATGACCGTTGGCATCTAAACACCTTCTTCAGCCCAATCTCCCTCTACGTGCACCATATCTTACCCCTCTACCTCTTTCTCTTCATGCAAATTCCATTGCCTTGCCACCCAATCACATCACATCACTGACTAAAAGTTACTCTGCAGCAATCACAACCTGCTACAGTCCTTTTCACCAACTTCCTCCTGCGTTACTCTAGAAAGAATGCCGCCGAAAACACCTTACAACAAAAACAAACACAAACACAAACACAAACACACACACACACATCACATAGAGCCATACATCTCCAGACGCATTCACACATAGGCTACAACAGCCTCTTCTTATGCCTCACTTCCCAAGGGAAGTCTACTCTGTTACTACAGGTGACTGCAGTAAAAAGAGAAACATTCCCCAGAGGATTCCTTTTCATCCCAAACAAAGCTGCTGCAAAGGGAAAAGAAAGTGCATAGATATTCATTAAGGTGTTTATCTATTGACTTGTATAGATATGCAGAAAATACCAGCGAGATCACGAGAGAAATAGTGCCCCGAGAGTGTCGAGACCATCCTGAAGGAAGCCCGTGGGGTCAAATAGGGTCTCGGTAGAAAAATAAGCCGGTCGGGTCAAATAGGGTCTCGGTAGAAAAGTTAATTTCGAAGTAGAATATATATCAGACTAACACTAGAATGGATGGATGGATGGATGGATGGATGAGGACAGGCTGAGAGAGGAAAGAGGAAAAAGGAGGCAAGAGAAGAGACGAGAAGAAGAAAGGGGGGAAATGCATAGAGGAAATTAGAACAGAACAGAATAAGAGAAGAGAAGAGAAGAAAAGAAGAGATGATATGATGAGATAAGAATAAGAAGGGGAGAAATGCATAAAGGAAAATATAATAGAAAAGAAAGAGAAAAGAATAAGACACGGAGAAATACATAGAGGAAAACAGAAGAGAAGAGAAAGGAGGAGGAGGAGGAGGAGGAGGAGGAGGAGGAGGAGGAGGAGGAGGAGGAGGAGGAGGAGGAGGAGGAGGAGGAGGAGGAAGAGGAAGAGGAGAAAGAGAGAAGAGAAGAAGAAGAAGAAGAAGAAGAAGAATGGAGGAATATGATAATAGAAAGAACAGAAAAATAATGAGAACAAGAGGGATGGTGAGGATAACGATGAGGATGAGAAAGAAAAGAAAGGGCGAGTAAAAGTAAACGAATATGAACAGTCAGCATAATTAAGCAAACGAACTATACCTTAAATGATCAAACTCTGTATACGAACTAAACACAAAGCAATCTGTACGCCCTCTTGTACGCCACGAAAAAGAGTTGAGTATTTGTTAAAAAGCTCTCTGAGAGAGAGAATCAAGGCTAAAAAGAAAAGAGGGAAAGAAGAAGAAGGAGAGAGAGAGAGAGAATCAAACCCCAAGCCCAGATGCATAGATCGCAATATCAATGTCATATTCTTCAATAACATTGTCATCATACTCAACTTTATCAACAACCAACAAAACAACTCACCGATGCCCCCACACCATACTAAATGAATTGCATTACCAATGCCGCTATACTCAGTTCAATACCAATCAACTAATTTAGTTATCAAAAATCAGTGTTGATAAAGAGTGAGAAAGAGAGAGAGAGAGAGAGAGAGAGAGAAGAGAGAGAGAGAAGAGAGAGAGGAGAGAGAGAGAGAGAGAGAGAGAGAGAGGAGAGAGAGAGAGAGAGAGAGAGAAGAGAGGAGAGAGAGAGAGAGAATCAATGCGAAAGAAAACATAAAGAAAGAGAGATAGAGAGAGAGAGAAAAAAAAGAAGAGAGAGATAGAAAGAAGGAAAGAGAGAGAGAATCAAAGCGAAAGAAAACATAAAGAAAGAGAGCGAGAGCGAGAAGAAGAGAAGAGAGAAGAAGAAAGAGAGAGGAGAGAGAGAGAAATAAAGTGAAAGAAAACATAAAGAAAGAAAGAAAGAGAGAGAGAATCAATGTGAATGAGAGAGAGAGGAAGAAAGAAGAAGAAGGAGAGAGAGAGAGAGAGAGAGAGAAAGAAGAAGAAGAAGAAGAAGAAGAAGAAGAAGAAGAAGAGAGAAGATGGAAAGAAGGAGAGAGAGAGAGAGAGTCAAAGCGAAAGAAAACTTAAAAGAGAGAGAGAAAATCAATGCGAATTTGAGATAGAGGGGAAGAAGAGAGAGAGAAAGAAAGAGAGAGAGAGAGAGAGAGAGAAAGAAGAAGAGAGATAGAGAGAGGGGGAAAAAAGAAGAAGAAGAAACAGAAGAAGAAGAAGAAGAAGAAGAAACAGAAGAACAAGAAGAAGAAGAAAAAACAGAAGAAGAAGAAGATGAAGATGAAGAAGGAGAAGGAGAAGGAGAAGGAGAAGGAGAAGGA
>NW_028235862.1:0-5000 GCF_977035675.1 Penaeus japonicus | reverse complement strand
TTTTTCAATCGCACCGCACAATTTACACTTTTTTCTAATTTTTGCACCAGTACTGTGTTCACTCTTATAGATTCTGACTGTTCCTCTATAGCCCGGTATGACTGCAAGAGAAAAAGAAAACACACAAGATTTGGAAATAGAGGGGGAAATGGGGAACAGCAACCTCACAAATTATTTAACACATGAATTAACACACAGGAAAAAAACAAAAAACAAAAAAAAAATCCATAGCCACACCCTCTAAATACACAGCGAGAGCATTAGATAACAATGACAACAAATAGGGAGCAACGGCAGACACAAAACCACATGTATATTATATATATATGTATGTATATATTATATATATATATATATATATATATATATATATATATATATATATATATATATATATATAATATATACATACATACATATATATGAATAAACACGACACACCAATGAACTCTACAATACATATATTCATAAATTCAATCACCCACCAAACCACAGGCAAGCATCCACATCCGCTTCTGCATCCACATACGCGTGTACAAAGCGAGAATTACAGAGACAAACAAAGACCCTTGGACCAACAACAGACATATAAGAACACCTATGAAAATAACAATACATACATGCATGCATGCATACATCCATACTTCCACATTCTCAGAGGGAGGGAGGGAGGGAGGGAGCGAGCGAGGGAGGGAGGGAGCGAGCGAGCGAGCGAGAGAGAGAGAGAGAGAGAGAGAGAGAGAGAGAGAGAGGGAGAGGGAGGGAGATAGAGGGAGAGGGAGATAGAGGGAGAGGGAGAGAGAGAAAAAGAGCGAAAGAGAGAGAGCGAGGGGAAAAGAAAGACAGACAGAGAAGGAAAACATGGCGGAGGAGAAAGAGAAGAAATAGAGAGAGGGAAAAAAACATGGAAATAAAAAGATAAAGTAAATGAAACAGAAAAAAAGAGCAGAAGACGAGGGGAAGCAAGACATTTGGAGCGTAGAAATGATATAAAATAGCGTAGACACATAAACAAAATTCAAGATAAAGGGGCATGAACAGTTACATGTACGGTAAATCCATTGACCACACAGCGTAATATCAACCAGTTAATGAAAACAATGATAATTAAAATAAGGGGGGGCAGAACAATATGTGTACAAGAAACATATATGTACTCACCATTTTAGAGAGATGTAGAAAGAATTCGTATGATCCAAGCACTGAAGTTGACAGGAGGCGAATAGTAATTTCTTTCGGGAAAATCTGTTTCCACTGTGCATTTCCCTCACGAAAAGACGAAACAGAAAAAAATGGGCAAGAATGATAATATAAAAAAAGAGCGAAAGGGAACCGGAGAGAGAGAGAGAGAGAGGGAGAGGGAGAAGAGAGGGAGGGAGGGAGAGAGAGAGAGAGAGAGAGAGAGAGAGAGAGAGAGAGAGAGAGAGAGAGAGAGAGAGAGAGAGAGAGAGAGAGAGAGAGAGAGAGAGAGAGAGAGAGAGAGGACAAGACAGACAGACAGACAAACAGAGAAGGAAAAAATGGCGGAGGAGAAAAAGAAATAGAGGGAGGGAAAAAGAACCATAAAAAATAACAAGATAAAGTAAATGAAATTCAAAAAAGAGAAGTGGACAGTGGAAGCGTAGAATTGATATAAAATAGCGTAGACACATTAACAAAATTGAAGATAAAGGGGCAGAGACAATTACTTGTACGATAAATTCATTGATCACACAGAGTAATATCAACCAGTTAATGAAAACAATCAAAATGAAAATGAAAATAAGGGGGGGCAGAACAATAAGTGTACAAGAAATATACATGTAGTTACCTTTCAGAGAGATGTAGAAAGAATTCGTATGATCCAAGCACTAAAGTTGACAGGAGGCGAATAGTAATTTCTTTCGGGAAAATCTGATTCAAACGCAGTGAGGAAGCATCCGGAGACGGCGAGAGATGGACTGCAACTGGCAAGTGGGAGGACACTATGGAGGAATGAGGGCGGAGCTTCCAGGGGCAAGGAGGAGGAGGGGGGGGGGGGGGGAGGAGTGAGGTAGCGAGAGATAAGCGAATGACCAGGCAAACACGCAAAGGAAAAGGAAAGAATAGAAGAGAGGACAGGAGGGGAGAAGAGAAGAGAAGAGAATTGAGGAGAGGGAAAGAGGGGAGAAGGGAAGAGAATAGAAGAGAAGAGAAGACAGAGATACAAAGAGAGGTGTGGTCGTGTGTGTGTGAAAGAGAGAGAGAGAGAGAGAGAGAGAGAGAGAGAGAGAGAGAGAGGAGGGAGGGAGGGAGGGAGGGAGGGAGGGAGGGAGGGAGGGAGGGAGGGAGGGAGGGAGGGAGGGAGGGAGGGAGGGAGGGAAGGAAGGAGTGAGTGAGTGAGTGAGGGAAGGAGGGAGGGAGGGAGGAAAGGAGGGAAAGAGGGAGAGCGAGAGGGAGAGGGAGAGCGAGAGCGAGAGCGAGAGAGAGGTGAATATGGTTTACACACAGACAAGATAAGGGGGAATGAGGGTCTGCACAATCAATTCGGAGTGTTGGATGTATGTCCCATGCACACGTAATATTAATGATGCGATTACAAATGGAATAATGATATCACATACATCAGCAAATCGTACTCACACATACTGTTAAAACACATACGCGAGTCTTTGTTAATACACATACACGAGTCTTTTGTCTTATACTTTGCTGTAGTGATAACTGATACATATAAACTTTATATTAAACAAAGGAAGAGCAAAAATCGACGCTAACGTGATGACGAGGCAGGAACAAGGATCAGGGGGCAAGTAAACACGATATGACCTTAACACGTTCCCGCAATGCACTTCTGTGACTTAATATGACCTCTGGGACCTCTTTTATCGAATCTGTAAGTTCGGTGTGATCTGTGTGTGTGTATGTGTATGTGTATGTGTATGTGTATGTGTATGTGTATGTGTATGTGTATGTATATATATATATATATATATATTTATTATATATATAAGAATATGTATATATGAATATATGTATTATAAACATACATACATATCTATATCTCTAAATCTAAATCTATATCTATATCTCTATAGATAGATAGATGGATAGAGAGCGAGAGAGAGAGAGAGAGAGAGAGAGAGAGAGAGAGAGAGAGAGAGAGAGAGAGATAGAGAGAGAGAGAAGAAGAAGAAAAACATATTCCGTCAAAAAAAAACTTTCACGATATAAAGCCGTTGATGATAGTTGCTTAATCTTTCTGTTTGCAGTATATCATTTCAGAAACAAAACTAAACTAAACGATAGAGAATTGTACAGAAAATGTGAAATTACATATAGCAATACTTAAATTCATCAAACATTAAATTATTTGTAAAAAACGTATATATGATTATCGTCTCTCAGGCAAGCACGCACGCGCTCGCTCACATACTGTTTGAAAGATGCTTCCACTCTGATGAAATTTTAGTTGATATTATTTTAATACATTCCATGACCCTGGTGTTTATCCTGCTTTTTTTTCATTTTTTTTATCTATCTATCTATCTATCTATATTTTCTGTTTAACCGATTCTCTTGAAATATATGTAAACGATCAGTTGTATTGCATCTAAACCTTGATCATGTTACATCTATATCTACTATATCTATATGTATCATATCTATGCCTAGCACATTTTATACTCACCACCTCCGGTATCCGGGTAAACGCTAGTGTTCAACCAAATTAGGCACCCCTTTATTGAAAAGACCAATATCGTAGGTATATTGAATATAAACGTGCGCTATTCATGGCAGAAATTCCAACACATTTTCCATGGATATTATATCTACGCATAATAATCTCGAGCATTTGTTAAACTATATCCATCTCCTATCTATCTATCTATTATCTATCTATCTGCAGACAAAGAGACACAGGCACACGCACACGCACACGCACACGCACACGCACACGCACACGCACACGCACACGCACACGCACACGCACACGCACACGCACACGCACACGCACACGCACACGCACACGCACACGCACACGCACACGCACACGCATACTTGTGTATACAAAGATATTCATTAAGGTGGGGTCAAATAGGGTCTCGGTAGAAAAATATGCCGGTCGGGTCAAATAGGGTCTCGGTAGAAAAATATGCCGGTCGGGTCAAATAGGGTCTCGGTAGAAAAGTTAATTTCGAAGTAGAATATATATCAGGCTAACACTAGAATGAATGAATGGATGGATGGATGGATGGATGAGGGCAGGCTGAGAGAGGAAAGAGGAAAAAGGAGGCAAGAGAAGAGACGAGACGAGAAGAAGATAGGGGGGAAATGCATAGAGGAAAATAGAACAGAACAGAATAAGAGAAGAAAAGAGAAGAGAAGAAAAGAAGAGATGATATGATGATGACTGCAAAAGAAAAAGAAAACACGCACAAGATTTGGAAAGAGATGTACATACAAGTATGTACATACAAGTGTACATACAGAGCGAGTGTGTTAGAGACAAATATAAATAATCTGGTAACAACAACAGGCACAGAAATAAACAGGAATAAATACAACCCTTATACATCGACACCCACAAACAGAAGGAGGAATAGGAAGAGAAAAATGAAAAGTACAGAAAATGGATAAGAAAAGGAAGTGCTCACAAAGCAAAACAACGATGAATAGTACATCATACGCAAACATACCCCTCCACCATGCCACATCCGCTTCCACATCTACATACACGTACGTAACCAAAGCGACGAGAGTTCGCGGCAAGCAAAGAAACGTGAATAAACACGACACACCAATGAACTCTACAATACATATATTCATAAATTCAATCACCCACCAAACCACAGGCAAGCATCCACATCCGCTTCTGCATCCACATACGCGTGTACAAAGCGAGAGTTACAGAGACAAACGAAGACACTTGGATCAACAACAGACAGACAGACAGAGAAGGAATAAATGGCGGAGGAGAAAGAGAAGAAATAGAGAGAGGGAAAAAAAGAACCATGAAAATAAAAAGATAAAGGGGAAGG
>NW_028235861.1:0-5684 GCF_977035675.1 Penaeus japonicus | reverse complement strand
AATATATTATATATATATATATATTATCTATTACCCTATCTATCTTTTCTTCTTTCTATTATCTATCTATAAATATATATATATAAAATATCTTTCAATGTTTTTTTTTTTTAACATGCAGGTTTTAATTGGAACCAGGGTTGGAGAGGAAGAAAAAAAAATAAAACAGAGATAAAATTCAGCAAGGGCGGGGTATTTCGGGGAAAAGAAGCCCAAAAATTATAGAAAAATTTGCGTGGCTCGGGGGTTTTCCTTTGTTTGTTTATGTTTATATTTTTTCGGGGTGCGTGTGGGGTTTTTGCGTTTTGGGGAGTGTCCCGGGGTGCGTGTGCGTGTGCGTGTCCCGTGTGCGTGTGCGTGTGCGTGTGCGTGTGCGTGTGGTGTGCGTTGGTGTGCGTGTGCGTGTGGGTGGGTGGGGCGTGTGCGGTGCTTTTGTAGGTGTGTGTGGTGTCGTGTACGTGTAGTTTTCGTAAAAACTTCCCCTGAAATCACCCTTTCACTTAAATTTTCCTTTTAAATTTCCCGAGAACTAATTTTTGAAGTACCTTAAAATTTTTCCCTTCCCCTTTGTGAAGGCCGTTTTTCGGTTGTTAATTCGAACCCGGGCCCAATGGGTTTTTAACCCTTTCCGCTAACGGGTTTCGAAGGGGCGGAACCTTTTATTTGATTTTTAGTCGAACGCGGGGTTTCCTTTTTCCATTTTAAGCCCCCCGTTTTCGGGGCGTTCTGTAAATTCCAAGCGGGGTTTAAAATCTGCGGGTGAGGGCGACTAAAAATTTCCCTTTTGGGCCCGGCTACCCCACACTCTAGACGCACGCCCCGGCCTTTTGGTGGTAATACGGATTTTTTTTTTTTTTTTTTTTTTTTTTTTTTTTTTAATTTTCTCTCTTTCCTTTTTTTTCCCGGTTCTTCTTCGTCTATTTCTTTCATTTTTATGACTTTTTTTTTCCCCATTTGTGTTTTTAAATATATATATATAAAATATAAAAATATATATATATTATATATATTATTTATATATATAAAAATATTTTTCTCTATGTTTTTTTTTTTTTCTCGTTTTTTTTTCCCCATTTTTTCAGGTTTTTCCCCTCTTTTCTTCTCTTTTTTCAATATTTTTATTTTCTACCTTTTATTTTTTTATAAAATAATTTACACTTTTTTGGGTATCTTTTTTTCTCTTCCTATCTCTCCCCTTTCACTTTGTTGATTTTATAAAACAATTCTGTCTCATTGTTATTTTAAAATTTGTTTTTAATTTTCTCTCCCCCTCTCGTCTCTCTTTTTCTCTTTTGGGTTCTTCTCTTTCTTAGTACCCATCTTTCCTTTATCTGTCTTTTTTTCTCTTTTATTTTACTCTTTTCTCGGTTTTTTTGGATTATTTTTGGTTTTTCCCATCTTTTTTTTCAGTGTCCTATTAAATTTTTTTAAAATTTTTCCTCTCTCTTCTCTCTCTCCCCTCTCTCTCTCCCTCTCTTCCTTCCCCCCCCTCTCTCTCTCCCCTCTCTCTCTTTTCTCTCTTCTCTTTTTTTCCCTTCTTTTCCCAAATTACCCCACGAAAAAATCCAAGAAGTTAAATGGACTCGGGGGAATTTAAAAGTGCGCGGCGAAAAAAAGGAATAGGGCCACAAAACAAAAAGGGAAATTTGGGAAGGAGGGGAGGTGAATAAAAAAGGAAGGAGAGAAAAGGGGAAAAAAAAATAAGGAAACGAAAGGGGAGGAGGAAAGAGAGATAGATAGGGGCCCGGGGAAAAAAAGGCAGAAGAGGGGGAAGATGGGAAGAGAGGGAAAAAATACGAAGTAGATAATTAGAGAGAGAAAGAGAACAAAATAAAAGGGAGATAGGGGAGAAAATAACTAAAAATGGAAATACAAAGTACAATTTTCCCAAAGATTTCCCTTAAGTGCTTCGTTGTTCATACTTCTTTAATATTTTTTATGTTAAACATTTGTCTCCGCTTTCTGTTTTCTTTCTCTCCCCTTCTTCCTTTCTCTCTTCTTATCCAGTTTGTCTTCTCTTCGAGGGCTCTTTTTTCCCACTTTTTTTTCCTCTTTCTCTCTTTTTTCTTTTGTTCGTTCTATGTCTTCGTGTTTTTGTTTTCTTCTCTCTCTTTTTCTCTCTTCTCTCTCTCCTTTTCTCTCTCTCTCCCTTCTCTCTCTCTCTCTCTCTCTCTCTCTCCCCTCTCTATTTCCTCTCTCTCTCTCTTCTCTTCTCTATTTTCTATCTCTCTCTCGCTCTCTTTTCTTCTCTTCTTCTCTCTTCTCTCTCTCTCTTTTCTCTCTCTCTTCCCCTCTCCCCCTCTCTCTCCCCTTTTTCCTCTCTCTTCCCCCCCTTTTCCCCCTTCCCCCTTTTTCTCTCTTTTCTCTTTTTCCTTCTTCACCCCCCTTACTTTTTTTTCACCCCCTTTTCCACCCCCATCTTTCATTCATTCACTCGAATCCCCCAAAAACCCTTCCCTCCTCTTTTTCCTCGAAAAAAACCCAGAGGAAAATGATTTTTGGGGTTCCCCCAAACGGCATCCCCAACCCTGGAAAATTGGTAAAATTTCCCCTTCGAAGAGGGGACAGTCAGTTTTTCCCCGTCTTCCTTACACTCTCGCTTGCCCAAAACCCCAAGAAACCCCGCTGCAAAAGGGGGGACTTTCGGGTAATAGAGGGACTTTTGCGAAGGGTAAATTCCAGCGTTTGGCAAGTCGAGCGGAAAGCTGCTGCTGGGTAGGTAGGTAGGTGGGTGGGTGGGTAGGTGGGTGGGTAGGTGGGTAGGTGAGTGGGTGGGTGGGTGGGTGGGTGAGTGGGTGGGTGGGTAGGTGGGTAGGTGGGTAGGTGAGTGGGTGGGTGGGTTGCGGGATAAAGGAAAAGAAATGAGGCCGTAGAGATATGTGAAATTGATTTTTGGGTTCAGATTGGTATAAACCGGGATATTTAGGTTCGAGAGAGAAATGGAATAGAGATATTTTGATAGAAAATAGAGAGAGAGAGGGGGGAGAGGGGTGTTTGTTTTTTGTGTGTGAGTGAGAGGAGGAGAAAACAGCCGGGATTGACGTTGATAAAAGGTGGGAAAAATTTGGAGAGTGAAGAAAAAATTTAAAACGAAAAAAGATAATAAAAAAAAAAAAAAAAAAAAAAAAAAAAAAAAAAAAAAAAAAACAGGTATTTTAAATCGGACGATAAAGAGACGGGTTTAAACTTCAGGAAAGATCCTTATAAAAATAAAGGTTTTATTAATCAAAAATATATTAAACAGGGGTTTAGTAGGGGGAAAAAGTTTTTTTATTGTGTTTTTAATTTTTTTTTAATTTAAAATATATACAAGGCCAAAACTTTAAAAAAAAAAAAATAAAAAAAATAAATTTTTTTATTTTAAAATTCCCTGATTTAACTGTCCCCATCCCAATCAAAAATTGATGGGAATATACATATAATAAAAAATTTCCAAAAAAAAAAAAAAAAACATAATTAATAAAAAAAATTTGATAATTTTTTAAGGGCAAAAGTACCTTTAAAACCCCATGTCATTCTTTTAGAGTAAAATGACATGCTAATTCATTCCCCCTAAATAAGGAAAATAGAGGAAACATTAACACATATTTTGATTAATGTTTTAAGGATTATGAATATATGATTTTTACCCTTCTTTCGTCAAAAATTTTTTTCCTTTTAGTTTTGCAGATAAAATAATTTTTTATAAATTTTTGGTTTGGGGAATTTTTATTCCTTTTCCAAAGGTAATGTTTTTTTGGTTACTGTTTTAAAAACCTTTCCCTTTTTGTTTAAATTTTTTTTTTGATAAAAGGAGTGGTGGGGTTTTGGGGGAATTTTTGGGGGGGGGATTTTTAATTTAACAAATATATAAAAATTAAAATTTAAAAAAAATATTTATATTTTTAATTTTTTTAATTTTTATATATTTTTATTATTATATATATATTTTTTATTTTTGTTTATTTTAATATTTATATATAATATATTTTTTATTTTTATATATATTTATTTTATAAATAATTTTATTTATTTTAAAATTATATAAAATATATATATAATATATATTTTATATAAAATATATATATTTTAAAAATATATTTTTATTTTTTATATTATATATATATATTATATAATTATATATAATATATGTATATTTTTTTTATTTTCAAAAATTATATAAAAACATATATATATTTATTTTTTATATATTATATATTATTTTTTAATATATTATTATATTTTATATATATAAAATAATATATTTTATATATATTTATATAATAAAAAAAAACCCGAAACAGACGCAGCCCAAGATACAGAAATTAAAATCTCAGATAAATTTCCCCCTTTCCCCGGACAAGACTTTTTTTTTTTCTTTTTTTTTAAATTTTTCCGCCCCTTTTTTTTTTTTTCCTCTTTTTTTTGGGGACTTTTTTTGTATCTTTGTTTTTTAAATTTGTTTTTGCCTAAGGGGTCAAAAAGGGGTTTTTTGCGGCGCCGGGGAAAATGGTTGGCTCATTTTTTTTTCCCGGAAACATCATTTTCCTGAAGCTGGGAGAGGTTGGTTACAGTTTATCATTTGGAATTATAGTTATGGGGTTACTTTGTTTATATTTTATTTGTCGGGAATGTACTTATGGTTGAAAATCGGGTTGGTTTTTTTGGTTTTTTTTTTTTTTTCTCTCTCTCCCTCTTCTCTTCTTTTGTCTGTCTGTCTTCTTCTCCTCTCTCTCTCGGCCTTTTCTTCTTCTTTTTCTCTCTCTTTTCTTTTTTTCTTTTCTCTTTCTCTCTCTCACTCTCTCTCTCTCTCTCCCCTCTCTTCCTCTTCCTCTTTTTCCTTTTCTTTTGGTTTCCCCTTTTTTTTTTTCTTTCTTCTTCGTTTTTTTCTTTTTTTTTCTGGCTCTTTTTTTGGGGTTTCCCCCTTTTCTTTCCGGGGTCTCCTTTTTTTCGGGAAAAAACCAAAATTTTTAAAAAATTATAAAAAAAGGAAAGATAAAAAGGAAGAAAAAAGGGGTAAAGGAACGGGGGGAAGAGAGAAGCCCCAAAAAATTTTTAATTTAAACGAAAAAAAAAGAGAAAACAGAGAGAAGAAAGGAGAGAGGGGAAAAGGGGGAAGAGAAAAAGGGGAAAAAAGAAGGGGGAGGGGAGAGGAGAAGGAAAGAAAAAAGAAGAGAGATGAGAGAGAGAGAAGATGAGGGGAAGGGGGGAGAGAGAGAGAGGAGAGAGAGGGGAAAAAGGGAAAAGGAGAAGAGAAAAAGAGAGAGAGGGAGAGAAAGAGAGAAGAGAAAAAGAGAGGAAACCCGGGGAGAAAATGAGAAAAGAGAAAGAAAAAATTTAAGAAAAAAAAGAGAGGAGAGAGAGAGGGGAAAAAAAGAAGGAAAGAGAAAAAAGGGAAAAAGAAAAAAAGAAGGAGAAAGGGGATTAAGAGAGAGAGAGAAAAAATCCTTAAACCCCACATTTTTCAGGGCGGTAGGTTCACTCAGACGGGAAAAGAGGCTTTTTCAATGTTGCTTAAGATGGGGACGGTTGGCTTCTGAAAGAGCAGAAACCCCCTTTTCTAGAGTTGCATGATTTTCTTTTCGTTGATAAAGGTTTTTTGAAATTTCTTTTCCCCGGGGTGGGGGCATGTTTAAAATGGTAATTGTGATGGTCTAGCTTGGGTTTTAATCGGGAAAATTGCATGCAAGGGCATTTCTTGAAGA
>NW_028235860.1:0-2500 GCF_977035675.1 Penaeus japonicus | reverse complement strand
GGGAGGAAATGGTATAGTAGGTGGACGAGGAGATGAAGGGGAAGGAAATCGTGGGGGATGTGTAGAGGGTCGAGATGGAGAGGGAGGGGGATGTAGAGGAATAGACAAAGGTGGAGAGGGAGGAGATGGAAGGGGAGGTAGAGGAGAAGATACAGATGGAGGGGAGGTAGAGGTGGAGGAGGAGATGGGGGGGAGAAGGAGAAGAAGATAGAGAAGGAGGGGAGGAAGAGGTGGAGAGGGAGGAGATGGAAGGGGAGGTAGAGGAGAAGATAGAGATGGAGGGGAGGTAGAGGTGGAGAGGGAGGAGATGGGGGGGGAGAAGGAGGAGAAGATAGAGGTGGAGGGGAGGTAGAGGTGGAGAAGGAGATGGGGGGGAGAAGGAGGAGAAGATAGAGATGGAGGGAAGGTAGAGGTGGAGAAGGAGATAGGGGGGGGGGGAGGAGAAGATAGAGATGGAGGGTAGGTAGAGGTGGGGAGGGAGGAGATGGGGAAGGTGGGTACAGGAGAAGTGGAGAGGGATAGGGAGTTGGGGATGGAGGAGATGAGGCAAGAGTGGAGAAGTGAGGTAAAAGTGGAGGTGGTGGAGTGGCTGGAGAGGGAGGTAGAATTGGCAGTGGATAAGGAAGACGTAGCGCTGAGGAGGCGGTGGAGGAGGAAGAGGTGAAAGAGGAAGAGGCGGTGGAGGAGTAAGAGGTGAAATAGGAAGAGGCGGTGGAGGAGGAAGAGGAGAAAGAGGAAGAGGCGGATGAAGTAAAGAGTAAGAAAGATAAAAAGATAAAAGGCATTTTCTTTCTTTTTCATAGAGACAAAATCCGCGAAGTTCGTTAACATGCGGAGCGTGAAGTGGCGCAGCTGTTCTCGTAAGATTGAGTGAGTGAGCCCGAAATCGGTTTCCGAAACGGCGCCGACGGGGATGGGGGAGAGGGGGAAGCAAGATTAGGGGAGGGGGGGGGGGGAGCGCGGTCGCCGATCCGGGCCGGCGATCGCGATGAGGCGGCGGCGGGAGTGGCCGTTACAGAGATCGTATGGATAGACGTTGAAATACATTCTTGGGTATGTAATTACAGATATATATCGACTGAAGTCAGTTGAAGGCATTGAGTTCAAAGAGATGCACATTCATACATACATACACACACACACACACACACATACACACACACACACAAACACACACACACACAAACCGGAACAACCTGGCAAACACATATTCATAAACACAGGAACAAGCAAACAAAAAGAAACACTGGTAAAAGCAAATTAAAAACAAAATAAAAAACACACACACAGGGTCAAGCTAACACTCATACACACTAACAAGCAAGCAAACATATATACACATACATAAACAAGCAAGCAAAAATGCACTCAGGAACAAGTAAGCAAAAACACAAACAAACAAAAAAAAATACAGAGGTTTAAACTACTACACACATACAAATCAAGCAAGCAAAGAAACATACACAGGAAAAAGCAAACTAAAAAAAACACACGAAGCAAACAAATAAACACATACACAAGAACACCCCTCCTCCCCCGGCCCCCCTCCTCCCCTCCCGACCCCCCGACCCCCCGATCCTCGCACACCTCACTCTCACCTTTTCCCTCACCTCGTGACCTCGCCGGAAGCAGGTGCCAATATCCGATTCCGAGCGCCACGGGCCAGTGCCACACGCCGACCTCTTCCAAAGATAGCTCTTATCGGCGGATCCCTTTTCCTTTTCCCGAGATCTCTCTGGATTTCTTGTCGTGTGACCTTACCTGACCTTGGGGGAACGTGGGACCTTTTCGGGTTGGTGTTTGCGTGTGTTTGTTTGTTAGGCTTTTCAGCAGAGATGTATTTTGTGTTTGGGTTTATGTGTGTGCGTGCGTGCGTGTGTGTGTGTGTGTGTGTGTGTGTGTGTGTGTGTGTGTGTGTGTGTGTGTGTGTGTGTGTGTGTTTGTGTGTGTATGTGCGTGTGTGTGTGTTGGTATTTCTGTATGTATGTGTGCTTGTTTAAGCGTTTCATTGCTTGTTCCTGTGTTTTTGTGTTCGATTGATCTTGTCTGTTTCCTTCTGTTTGTTGGAAGTTGAGGAAGCAACCACTCCCGTTCCTCCTCACCCTCCCCCCCATCCCACCCTCTACCCAACCTCTCCCTCCCTTCCCCTCCTCCATCTGTCCCTCCCCTCCCCCCCCCCTTCCCCACGACATCACAAGCAACGGCGTCGGCGGCGACAGGAAGCGAGGACCTTCCGCGCTTCTTACAGAATCTCCCGAGAGAGAAAATGCGGAATGTCTGCGGCGACTCGCGCTTCCGCCGTTACCCTAACCGCTCAGCCTCCCCGCCTCGTCTCGGGGTCTCGGGGGAGGTATCGGGAGAAAGGGGGGGGAGGGGGAGAATGACGATTGAGGAGAGAGGGAAGAGGAATGAGGAGAAGGGAGGAAGAATGGAGAAAGAGTGAAGAAGGAATGGGGACGAGGGGAGAGAGGGAGTGAAGAGTGAGGAGAAAGAGGAGAGT
>NW_028235859.1:30000-32500 GCF_977035675.1 Penaeus japonicus | reverse complement strand
GTATGAATGTGTGGGTATGTGTATGTCTGAATATATACCATAGTCTTCCTTGACCCTTTTCTTTCTTTCTCTCTCTCTCTCTCTCTCTCTCTCTCTCTCTCTCTCTCTCTCTCTCTCTCTCTCTCTCTCTCTCTCTCTCTCTCTCTCTCTCTCTCTCTCCTCCATTCCATCCTCCTCCCATCTCTCTCCCGACGCTACCTACTCACGGGCCATATTAATCTAAAAAAGAGTTCATATTCAATACACAGTGTCCTTTTCCCTCACTCGTTTTCATCTAGTCCCTCATGTTCGCTCTCGGAGAGCATTTTACAACCCACCAGAATGGACAATGGATAGCCCAGAACTTTCAAACAAACTTCGACTGCAGACATCATGCAGATTTGATTATCCCACATTTACAGGCTATTCTAGGCCTTAATGCCTGCATGTCTTGCTATAAAATGGGACAAAAAAAAAAGAAAAAAGTACGGGAGGAAAAAAAAAAAGTACGGATTTTCATCTCGCTGGTGATGGAGAGTCGTTGGCTCACTGATATTAACTTTGATGATAAAAAGGACATAGCGAGGAAAGGAAAAAAATAATCTTGTTTCGTGTCCCCTTACGGAGAAAAATTGTCATTTTGAAATTCGTAAACTTTTTGACTCGGGTTCTGACGGTAGTTTGTGTGTTGCGGTGCAGGAAGCGAGAGGAAGATTTACATGCATACGTACATGTAAAGAACACGTACGTACACACACGTTCACTCAAGACACACAGACACATATGAACACCTCACTCAGACGTATGTACACACACGCGCGCGTACGCACACAGATACATACAAACAATAACTTGTTTTAAGAATATCCAAAAAGTGAGGACTCAGTAGTTTTGCGTTCTTGAAGAGTCTGTAGCTTATATGTTGAATTCCTGTTCTTGTAACTTCAAGGGTTAGAAAACAAGAAGAAATATGAAAAAAAAGATTATTGGCAACTATGATCTCGTTAAACAACATTTTGCTTAATGTGCATTTCGCAAGTGTTGTATCAATATTACAGATATCTTTGTTGACTTGTGAACTCCCATATCCATCGGGGTTATGCTCACAATCAGCTGTGGAGCGTATGGCAAGAAACCTGATAATGAACCTCGTATGAAATTATGAGTCTCTTTAGAACCGAACCATCTAAACGAAAGGCCTTTGAGAACATTGACAGTCTAACTTGCAATGATGCTGTTCGTGATCATTCTTGCCTGGCTGTCACACCTCCGATGCCATGATTGCAATCTACTTCAAAGGATGATGGGCACAATGATAACGAAATAACAGTGATGATTAGAAGGCTTTTGTCCCATAGCCCTCATTTAGCCTTTTTTTATAGGTCCAGGAGTGTGAAGCAATACATTTAGGACGAATTAGGATGGAGTTCATTTACATTTTTGTGAGAAGTCAGACGTGTAGTAGGCCGTTATTGGTCGTTTAGTAGGTAGTGCTGTATCTCCTATTTCAGAAAGTGACTATATTGAATCTTTAATTCTTCATATTCCTGGTCATGCACAACTCTATAGTGAGTAACACTGTGACCTTCACTATAGACAGTGTGAAGTAGAGGACTAACCATAACTATTGGGCTTTTAGTATGTGTTGGAACTCTCTCATGGAAGCCTGATATATGATGTCATGAAGTGCCTTTCCCAAAAACTTTTGGACACTTTACATTCTTGGTACTTTTCTTTTCTGGTCTTTTTTAAATTGCAGTCTGGAAGTTGGCTTCAAATTTTTTTGTCATTTTTTTTTAATGGTATTTGATCATGCAGGGCTGTTTCCTTGCAGCCCCAAATTTTCAGTCTAAACTGGGTTTGAGTACGGTTTTGGGTCCAATGAGTCATCGCCCTGCCGTGACCAGGTGTTCTGTGTGTAAATATTTGGCTTAGTTTGAATCAGTGTAAGGAAGTGGGCTCAGTCTACGTTACTGTTAACGACTTGCATCTGGCGCCAGTCTTCTTCTCCCGTCTATCTCGCTCTCTCTTATGAGAGCTCTCTCAGCTCGGCTCTCTCGACTCTCATCTCTCTCTCGACAGCTAGAATCCCATCACCGAGCGAGGCTGCTCGCAAGCGAGAGAGCGAAGAGCGAGCCAAGAGAGAGTAGCGCGAAGCGAGCGCGCGCCATCGAAGCTATCGGGAGCCGCTCTCGCGGTAGCTGACGCTATCCTCACTCTAGAGTTAGGTTCGTATCTATCTATCCATCTATCCATCTTTCTGCGAGCTGCTCTCTGCTCTCCTGTCCTGTCATGTCTATACCTCGCAATTTCCTTCCCTTCCATCTCTCTCTCTCGCTCTCTCCTCTCCTCTCATCTCCCTACTCCCTTTTTCTCACTTTTTCATCCCTCCATAATCTCTCCTTCCGTCCTCCCTTTTCGCCCCCTCCTCCATTGCCTCCTCCTTCTTCTATTCTCCTGCCTTCCCTCTTTCCCCCTCCTTCTCCCCCGCCTCCTCATTCCCACCCCTTCTTCCCTCCTC
>NW_028235859.1:2500-5000 GCF_977035675.1 Penaeus japonicus | reverse complement strand
ACGCCTGGCTAATGACGTCCCTGAAAGAGTCTGCAACTGCACTGAGCCCATCCTGGACGACAAGTTGTAAAGAATGTGCATAGCAAGAGGTTTTGTGAGTCGGTATGAAGTCCAACTTATTCGTCGGCGGGAGGGAAAACACAAGGTCGTCAGCTTCGGTTTGTAAATATTCCTCCTCTTGCAGATGACCCCAGCCAGGTAGAGGAAATGCTTCCATCAGGTTATTTAAATTATCAGTGATGATCAGAGCAACTTTCCCTGTCAATCTGTAACGCGAAGTCGTTGCCTGATACATCTGAAATATGTCTTCCATGTTGTAAGTCCCTCTTTTTCGTCTAATGCCCAACATAACGCCCATCAAAGTGTAATCCAGAACAAAGTGTCCAGTTATTGCAACGAAGGAGTGAGCCGGTCTTGAAGACCAAACATCGAGAGTCAGACAGAGACTCTCAGCATGCTGAAGCCTAGCCCTCATATCAGACGAGATCTTCGCCGCACACTGAGGGACAAACTTACCCAAGGCTCTACCACTCGGGACAGAATACCGAGACTCCGCCTTGTCCATCAGCTCAACGAACTTCGGACTCTCAGCGAAGTCCAGAGGAAGAAGGTTTTCGGCAATCAGACTCACGATAGATCTTGTGATGGCTTCCTGGCGGTGGTCGCAAGCCTTCCACTTCGGAGACCGACTGACCGTGGCCAAGAAACTGGTGGTCGACGCTTGTTCGCTGTCGATGGCCTCTGCTGGAGACCTCGGTGTTGGCGTGTCCAATCTTTGGAAGATGGTGGGGTGCTTTCTCTGGAGAAATATGTAATAAGAATGAACGGCAATAAGTAGATTAATGTGTAGATTCGATAAAACATATAATATAACAATGAATAAACAGAGGTAAATTTTGTAATTTAGGGGGGGGGGGTTATTGGAGAATTTGGTTATGATCTAGAAGTCACAGACGAAAAGCAGTGAATGGTGTCCTTTCTCTTTTGAGTAATATTATTCACTGAGTAATTCATGGACTGTCACTTATCTAGTTACATTAGCTAAATGTTGAAGTGACATGAAGTACGATATTAATTCGAAATCTTGATCAGCTTGTGTTCATTTGATACAAAGTTTAGATTTTAAAGTTGAAGAGATCCAAGCTGTTGAATAAGAGGTTGATGATGTTATTGTTGAAACGTGAGAATAAAGTTATGAAATAATCATTTATTTGTTTATACTAGAGTTCAGTCTTAAGAAGATGGGTAGATTAAGAATATGGATTGAAGAGTTGTAGAGAGATACAGAGGAAGAGAAATAAAGAAAGAAGAGAAATAAAAAAAACGGATAAAGACTGGAGAAGCAAACCAAAAATCAAGAGGATAAGAAAAAGGTGATGATGATAGTGGAAAAAGAAAGAGGAAGAAAAAAAAAGAAACTAAACATAAAGGAAAAAAAGAGACTGAAAGGAAAAGAGGAAGCTAAGAAAAAAACATTAGCAAAGAAAAATACCAGAGAACGAAAAAAAAATTAAAAAAAATAAATAAAAAAAAGGTACCAGCGATGAAAGTGTCCCGGGATGGAAAGGGCAGCGGCGCCTCACCATGAGATGCCTCCTGAAGTTGGACGTCGCCTGGACGGAGCCCGCGATGACGGCCTGGCAGTGATGGCACTTGGCTTGACAGTTGCCCACAGTGCCACTCGGCGTCGGCGCGGAGAAGTGATCAAACACGCTCGCTTTCCGGGGCATTTTCACTTCTTGCTGTTGTTGTTGTTGTTGTTTGCAAGCACACCCAAGCACACGCAGTTGAGGGTTAGTCCTCTTCCTCCACTATCTGATCAGAGACTGAGAGTCTGACAGTGTTGCTCCTCCCCCTCCCCCTCCCCCTCCCACTTCCTCCCCTTCGTTCGGCCTCGCACTCAATTCCAACTCCAATTCCCACTCTCCCCCATTCCCATTCAAAGCCTTGCCTCACCCCCCCCCTCCCTCCCCCCTCCACTTTTTTTGCTTCTAAACTTCAAACCCAATTCCCTTTCCCAGCGCCGGGAATTGAAATTCCAATTGCTTTCGGGTTTTACTTTGCGACCTGCCTTGTGTGTACATGTAAACGCAAACATGAAAACACGCAGATATACATGAGTGAAAGAGGGGAGGAGAAGGAAAATGGGAAAAGAGGGGAACAGGGAAAATGAGAAATAGAAGGGGAAGAAAAGGTCAGGAAAGGCGAGTGAATATAGGTGAAAAAAGAGAGGGGAAAGACGAGATAAAAAAAAATGAAAATAAGAAAAGAGAGAGAGAGAGAGGCAGACACACAGACAGAGAGAGAGTGTGTGTGAGAGAGAGAGAGAGACCAGAAAAAAATAAGGGGAGAGGAAGGGAAAAGACCAAAACCGAACTAAAAGGAAAGGTCTATTTACAGACCAAATTACATGTCCTGCATTAAAAAAAAAGAAGACAGATAACTAGACATCTATCTAATCTGGCTTAAGCCTCAATTGACTCAAGCAGACTTCCATTCA
>NW_028235858.1:5000-15000 GCF_977035675.1 Penaeus japonicus | reverse complement strand
CAAGTTGACAAGTTCCGTGACCTGACTTTTTGCCGTTAACAAGGCGGGGGCTTGCTTGTGTTTGCACGGCGGTCAGTCGAGATAAGCGCGCCTTTGATGCCGCCGCCTCGCCGCTACAGAGACGGAGGTGACGCGCTACAATACCTGGCGGGGCGGCCGCAATTGAAGGGCTCTCAGGACCTACTTTAGATCCAAGGTTTTTGTTGTTGTTCAGCGGGTTATCCTTCGTAAAGAGACTTTTGACGCTTGTACCCCCGCTAACAGCCTGACCTGGCCCTTGGCGATCTCCCTGGATACTCGCCAGTACCTGCCTTGCAGCTAGTGGGTTATTTGCCAGTCTAGAGGACTCGCAAATAATTCGCGACGCACTGTACAGTGGATTGTTTTACTGCGAGGGATCCGGTCAGGCACATAAGGGTTAATTCCCGCCTGACAAGGCCTTGTGCCTGCCCGGCCCTAACAAATAAAGACAGTTCAACTGTACAGTGTGCTTCTCTCTTTTTTGAGACCTCAACCGCACTTACCTCATTCGTGTCATTGATTAGCACCTGCTAGACTCCCCACCCCACCCCCATCATCCATCATCCTTACGTTATGTCACCATGGGTCACGTAATTAAATTATCATATTCTGGGGAGCCAATCTCCTGTGAGGTGGCTCTCCAGAAAATCTTCTCTCTCACAGAGGTTGCAGTCACGCACTGCTTTAAAGTACATAATGGATATAAAGTTGTTGTTGCCAAGCAGGAGCAACTGACCCCTTTCCTCTCGTCATCTGGCCAAAGAAAACTCGCAGAACACGGTTTTAAGCCTCTCCCCTCCCCGGAGACTAAGGCGAAATGCACGGTCGTGGCTCGAAAGATCGACAAGACAATCCTCCCACGATCGTGCGAAGCCATCCAGGCGGAAGTTTCGGCCAAGAACGAGGTCACAGTCGTGGATGTTTACAAACCACCTGAGTCAAGGATCGTTAAGATCCGGGTCTCAGCACCCGAAGAGGCACAGAAGCTCTTGACTCGCGGGATCGTGATGTTCAACACGTCCGTCCCAACGTACAATGTCGAACCTGAGTGTTTTATTCAGGTTGACCAGTGCCTTAAATGTTACCGCTACGAACACACACGACACTCATGCACACACGAACAGCGTTGCAGCCGATGTGGCGAAACAGGCCACTTTTTTGCAAATTGCAGCAAACCCATCAAATGCTGCAATTGCGACGGGCAACACGTCGCTGTCAGTGGGTCTTGCCAAAAACGAAAAGACATCCTAAAGACAAAAAGACAAACACTCAAACAAAACAAAGCCACAACATACGCCTCAACAGTCAAACCCCTACAAACAAGCACACCAACAACACACAAACAAAACACTGTTTCCTCAGGCATCACCATGCCACCACCTCACTTCCCCCAAACCAACACTTTCACACCCAACAACAACCCAAAATTACAAGCAATACTTCACGTAGCATTGATTGCTGCCAAATACAACGCACAGAAATTCGCAAACATCGTCCCAACACTACTACAAAGAAACGGTTTCCCCAGTATCGTGATACCTGAGGAGATATTTACAGATAACAACCTATACATACCAGAGTATTCACAAACAACCACAAACACCGAGGTTAGAGAGGCGACCAGCACGCCTACCCAGCCCTCTACCTCACACAAACACCTTCTTGTACCTCCACAACCACAACGCAAACATAAAGAAACTGCACAACAGAAAACTACAGCTACATCTGAGCACAAACGCAAACACACTTCACCACTGAACACACACATGAAAAAAGACAAGAAAGACCCGATGCTCCCGGAGCCCGCGGCTCCCAGGGTGCACGACAACACCATCGAGTCGGATTCCGACAGCTATAGCAGCCTCGAGGTCGACCTCGCTCCCGAGGTTGACCTAGGGGCTCCTTTGCTCCCTGCTCCCCTTGCGGGAGCAGTTCCTGTTCTCCCTGACAGGGGAACTCTCGGGAGACGAGGAAGTATCGGGAATTGGTCCGCCGATTCCCGAGAATTCCGAGTCTCCCAGTCTCAGGAATCCCTTCCTGACCCTGGCGAGCCCACCCCCGCCCCCGTCAGGGGACGAGGCGGTGAGGACGTAGCCGAGACCCTCTCGGGTAAGGGAGGCGAGTCTCCTTCCAAGGGCGGCGCCCGCCCTCGCTCTCATCGCTTCCGGGAGCACCAAACTCCCCATAAGGTGAGGCCTAACATCCCTGACTCACCTTAATAGGGATGCTGACTGTCGTACAAGCGAATGTAAGGTCGTTTTTTAATATCCGGAATGTTGTTTACGATCTTCTAGATCGGGAATGTCCTGACGTTGTTCTTTTGAATTCTACTTCTATCACTAACTCCTATGCTATCAAACACTTCGGCTACACGTCAAGACAATCACGAGACGGCTGGTGTGTAGGGTCCTGCATCCTCATTAAATCCACCCTTCATTTCGAGTTCATTTCACCCCCATTCACTCATCCTGATTTCATGGCTGTTAAGCTATTCACTGAACAGGGCCCTATAATGATTGCCACTGCCTATGTCAGACCCCATTCAACCTTGCCACTTGCAGATTTCAATAAGCTTTTTAGCTTTAATAATCTACCAGTTTTCTTTGCGGGCGACATCAACGCATCACACCACGCATTACACCACGCATACACGAACGCACACGGAAGACAACTCTTGTCTATTTTCGAAACAAAAAGACTGCACTACATAGGACCCGACTTCTTCACGCTATATACAAGCAGAGGCAAGGGCCGCCCTGATCTCGTTTTCGGGAACAGAGCGGCACTTGCCTTCCACACACACTTACAACCTGGTCCGAACATCGGGTCGGACCATATACCCATCATTTTTAAGCTTTCTATGTCACCTATACAAAACAAAGAAACACCGTCGTTCCGATATAAAAAAGCAAACTGGGAAGACTTTAAATCTTATCTTTCAGCAGAAAATTTCAATTTTGATCTTGATGGAGAAAATACCTCCGAAATAAATAGACATTGGCATCATCTCTTTGCATGGATTTCATCTGCCATGCTACGCTCCATTCCCCGGGAGCGTTACAAAATTCGGAAATCGTTTCACCCTTCCGAGAGAACCAAGCGTCTCCTGACCTGCTACAGAAGTCGTTTTATTCAAAATTTAAATAATTTACATCGAGTTCGGTGGGACCTTTCTATTCTTAGAAACCATGTCATAGATAGTTTTGATAATGACCACAGAATTCATTGGCAAAATTTAATTAAACAAACAGAAAGTATGAGAGTTCGCAATCCACGGGAATTTTGGCAGAAGATCCGCCAACTTCGCGGCAGCAACTATCCCCCCTTTAATTACCTCCTCAAGGACAATAACATTGTTTCAGATCCCGTGGATGTTATCAAAATTTTTCATGATCACTGGCAATCTGTTTTCTATCCACATCAACCCCACCCCCTTTTTATTGATCACTTTCAAACCATCACCACCTGGAGCAATAACAACAGGATAGAAACAGAACCAGAACAGATTATCCACCTGGATAATCTGGACGACACATGCGAACTCAGTGCTCCCATCTTGCTGGAGGAGATTAAACAAATAATAATGAGGTTTCCTCGAAAAGCTCCAGGCTCCTCTCAGATCGGACGTGACGTGTTAATTCACCTTCCCGACAATGTTTTACGTGCTATGACGTACCTTTATAACTCTTCATTAGCCTCTGGCTACTATCCCTCACCCTTCAAAACTGCTTTGGTGGCCCTTATCCCTAAGCCACAAAAGGACTTAACCGACCCAAAGAATTACCGCCCTATTAGTTTACTAGAGACAATAGGCAAAATTTTCGAGAAAGTTATTAATTCCCGACTAAGGCGGTATCTTGACGATCACGACATGTTCTCTTCCAAACAATTTGGTTTTCGCTCCCATCGCTCGACGCAAGACGCACTGAACTTACTGACGTCTTATTGTGTAAACAATAAGGACAGACAATTGAAGACAGTCCTCGTGACTAAAGATGTGGAGCGAGCCTTCGACACGGTCTGGCATGCTGGCCTGAAGTACAAACTGTGCACTAAATTCAATTTTCCTCTGTGCACCAAGAGGCTGCTATGCAGCTTCTTGGATGACCGTAAGCTAAAATTAAAATTCAAAGGCAAAGTTTCGGCCACCATAGATATGCACGCGGGCGTACCTCAGGGCAGCATACTCAGCCCAACACTATACATTTTATACACAAATGACCTTCCCGACCCCATATTCCCCGATTCATTGACCTTACTTTACGCAGATGACTGTACTCACCTAGCTAGACATGATTCGTTGACAGGTGTCGTCCGACGAATCAACGACGAGCTGGACATCGTCTCGAGATGGGAACACAAGTGGCTTATCAAAACTAACTCGACAAAAACAAAAGTTCTTTTTATAAACCCAAGACACAATCCTCCTTACGATCCCATACACTTAAACTCTTTCGACAGACTACAAGCACCACTTCAAACTACACGCTCTTGCACCGTGCTCGGTGTAACTTTTGATTATATGCTTCGATTTCACAATCACATTAATGTAAAAGCCGCATTGGCTCGAAAGGCCTTACAATCGCTTCTGCGATTTCGATGTGCTGCCCCTCGCACCAAGCTGCACCTGTTCAAAACACTTATATTACCACTTCTCACTTACGCTCCACTTACACTTACACTCGCCGCACACTCGAACAAAAAGAAACTACAGGTCATCCAGAATAGAACACTCCGTTGGATCTACAATGTGCGCTGGGACGAGTTCGTGTTGACATCACGATTGCACGAGCGGGCATCTGTGCCTCCCCTTAACGTCCATTGGCGCAGGCTTGTTTGTAAACAAACCGACTCGCTTCGTGATTGGTCGCCCGACTGGATCGAGCGAAGCCACGCCTTCCTTCAGGGGAGGCGGAGCGGCTTAGGCCGTGATCTGCTTTCATTGGACTGGGCGGAGGAGGAGGAGCCAATGTTCTGAGCTTGGCAGCACCAAACTTCTCCTTATTGTACTTCTCTTTCTTCTTTCTGCCTTTCTTGCCTTTATCCCTTTCCCCTTTGTTTTAAATTTCACTTTTAATAGTTTGCGTTTTATGTTAAAGTAATTTTAAGTATTTTTTAGCTTTTAATCTTTTAAGAAGGTATCTTTTTTATACATAGAGAGAGTTAAAAGCTTGCTTACTGCGTGTGTGCACCCGAGGAGCGACGCGACTGTTTACTCAGCCACCGAGCCTCGAGTGTACACACGCGCCTCTCCTATGTTTATGTTTACGTTTCCATTTGTTTACGTTTTTAATGTTTACTTTTTCGTTCGAGTTTTAACTGTTCATGCCTTCTGCATTACTTTTAACTTTTATATTTCGCTTTTTATGTTCTTTTCGTTTTATTGCTTTCATTTTATTGTTCTTATAGTTTTAGCCGTTTTATAATTTTCTTAGTTGTTTTTATAGCTGTGTTTTTAATTATTTAACTAGAGGTTTTTTGTTGGTCCTGGGAGCCCACCCACCCACCTACCCTACCCCCCCTTACCCACCCTACCCCCTCTCACCCTATCTCCCCGCCTTAACCCACTTCTCCTTCGTTGCGTGATCGCTCCTCACCCGCATACACATCCCATTATCCTTACATAACGTAAGCGTCCTCCATCCTAATCCTTCCCTTCCATCTCACTGGTTTCGGATTTCCGCCACGTGACACCTGCCGCTTGTACCCGAGCCATGACCGCGGCTCCTTGAGCCAAGGAGTGAACAACTCGCGAGCCGGGGAGGAGGTGTCACGGCCAGTGTTGATAATCCCGACGTGGTGACGAGCGCCAGAGCACATCACCCCGGAAGTCCTGCCGCCGACGAGGAGAAATCCTCGCTCGACGCGGGCGGGGGGGATAGCCTCTCGCGCTCGCACTCGTGCTTCTTCCTCTGCCGCCTCGAGGGTTAGCCGAGGGCACCACCGTAGCCGCGACCGAAGGGCTGCGCACGGTGGAGCCCAGACGGCGCCCGAGAGACTGCCTTCTCACCTTCCCACTCCTCCCTCGTTAGCCGAGAGCTCCTCTTACCTGGCCGGGCCCGCTCGCGCGGCTCACCTGGCCAGGTAAACAGTGTGCACAGATGGCGCGAGGCTTCCTCCCCCGACCTTTTCCCGCCACTTCCGACGTCCTGTCATCTGTCCCCCCAACTTTTACCCTGCGTGCTGGGTCAAGCCCCGGCTCTTTCTCTCTTACTATTATCATCTTTCTCTCCCCCCCCTTTATCCTTCCCCTATCCCGTCTTCCATCCCCCCCGGCAACGGGTCTTTTCTTTTGACTTTTGCTTTTTTGCTTTGCGTGGGAGTATTGGAGATTGGTCCGCCGATTCCCAGGACTTCCGCCCTGTGTCCTGCTCGCAGGACTCTCTTCCTGACCTCGAACCGGACATCGAGGATCGAGCTCGGGACCGCTCCAGGAAGCGGGTTACGCCACGCAAGGTGAACCCAGGTAAAATGGTTTTGCCTTGAGTGACATGCTAACAATCGTACAAGCGAACGTAAGGTCTTTTTTTTCCATCAGAAACCTGTTCTACAACTTTCTAGAAGAAGAACGCCCCGATGTCGTCTTACTGAATTCTATAGGCATCACGAATGGCTATAGAATTCGGCACTATGGATACACATCAAGGCAATCAAGAGACGGAGTGCACGTAGGGTCCTGTATTCTCATCAAATCCACCCTCAGCTTTCAGTTCATCACCACCCCATTCACTCACCCTGACTTCATGGCAGTCAGGATATTCACCCCACAGGGCCCTATTATCCTTTCCACTGCCTATGTCACTCCAAATTCTAACTTGCCTCTTGCAGATTTCAATAAGATTTTTAATTATACCAGCCTCCCAGTCTTCTTTGCCGGAGACATCAACGCCACACACACGGCACTACACCACAGATCTACCAACCCCCATGGTAGGCAACTCTTTTCTATCTTTGAAACAAAAAGACTCCACTACATCGGACCCGACTTCTTCACCTCATACACAAACAGAGGAAAGGGCCGCCCTGATCTCGTCTTTGGGAACAGGGCAGCACTCGCCTACCACACACACCTACAACCCGGTCCGAACGTCGGTTCGGACCACATACACGCCATATTAAAGATTTCAACCTCACCTACACTCAACAAAGAAAAACGATCTTTTCGGTATAAACAAGCAGCTTGGGAGACTTTCACTCAAACGTTAAATGATCAAAATTTTCATGTTAATCTCGATGGGGAATGACACCCAATCAATAGATAGGTATTGGAACTTCATCTTCACACTCCATTTCTTCAGCTATGCTTAGATCTATCCCCAGATCTTCGTATAAAATTCGCATGTCATTTCAGCCATCTGAAAGGACAAAACGTCTCTTGACTTGTTATAGAAGTCGTTTCACGCAAAATTTAAATAGACTAAACCAAGTTAGATGGGACTTATCTATTCTCCGAAGACATGTCATCGATAGTCTTGATACAGACCATCAAAATTATTGGATAAATTTGGTTAAGAAAGTAGAAACAAACAGAGTTCGCAATCCACGGGAATTTTGGCAAAGAATTAAGCAACTTAAAGGTAGTAATTACCCTCCCTTTTCCCACTCACTCATAATAACGTAAATGTAACGAATCCCGTGGATGTTATTCGAGTTTTCCAAGAGCACTGGGCTCAAGTTTTCTACCCTCACCCACCCCACCCACTCTTCACTCAACATATTCAATCTATCGAAACCTGGAGTCAAAATAACAGGGTAGAAACTAATCCAGAGCCAATTATCCGTCTGGATAGGCTGGACGACACCTGCGAACTCTTAGCCCCCATCTCGTGTGAGGAGGTCAAAGAAAGATTAAAGAGGGTTCCTCGTAAGGCTCCAGGCTCCTCACAGATCGGACGTGACGCTCTTCTTCATCTTCCTGACAACCTCATCCAAGCTTTAACAAATCTTTACAACTCTTCTCTCGCGACCGGCTATTTTCCTGTTCCCTTTAAGACCGCTTTAGTGGCCCTCATTCCTAAGCCACAAAAAGACCTGACAGACCCTAAGAGTTACCGCCCTATTAGTCTACTCGAGACGTTAGGGAAAATTTTCGAACGAATCATAAACACTCGACTAAGGTGGTATCTCGAAGACCATAACCTTCTCTCTCCCAAACAATTCGGCTTTCGCTCGCATCACTCGACGCAAGACGCACTTAACATCATGACGAATTACATCAGTAATAACAGAGACCGACGACTAAAGACTGTTCTTGTCACGAAAGATGTTGAGCGGGCCTTTGACACGGTCTGGCATACTGGCCTGAAGTACAAGCTGTGCACCAAATTTAACTTTCCAAATTTAATTAAGAAATTACTTTGCAATTTTCTTGATAACCGTAGATTAAAGCTTAAATTCTTAAATCAAGTTTCAGGCACAATTTCAATGCACGCAGGAGTACCTCAGGGCAGCATACTCAGCCCAACACTCTATACATTATACACAAATGACCTTCCAAACCCCACACACACAGATTCACTCACTATCCTCTATGCCGACGATTGTACTCACTTAGCTCGACATGATGCGCTTTCAGGTGTCGTTCGACGCATCAATGACGAACTTGACAATGTCTCGAGATGGGAGCATAAATGGCGTATCAAGACTAACGCGACAAAAACAAAGGTTCTCTTTTTAAAACCACGAAAACTTCCTCCTTACGACAACATTTACCTCAACAGCTTCGACAGACTACAACCACCGCTTCAAATCACATCCTCTTGTACCATCCTTGGTTTAACTTTTGATACAAACTTTCGTTTTCATATTTACGCTAAGTCAAAAGCCGCATTGGCTCGCAAAACCCTACTTTCGCTGTATCGATTTAGAAGTGCGGCCCCTCGCACGAAGCTGCATCTATACAAAACACTTATCAAACCTCTGATGACATACACACCACTTGCACTCTCACAAACAGCTTACACTAACATGCGCAAACTCCAGCTCGTTCAGAATAAAGCACTCAGATGGATCTATGACGTATGTTGGGATCAATATATTACAACATCTGAACTCCATGAGGAAGCTTCTCTGCTTCCTCTGAACATCGAGTGGCGTAGGTTGGTCTGTAAACAGATCGACAAACTCCGTGCCTGGCATTCTGACTGGATGGATAGACTCGACACCATCTTTCGTTCCGGCTGGAGACCGGGAATAGGCCATGATCTGTTTTCTCTAGCATGGGACGAAGAAGTGGATGCAGTGTTCTAGCTTTGGCTGCACACTCTGTAACCATCTCCTACTCCTTCATTTCCGTTTTTCCCCTTCCTCTTTCCACTTGTTTAATGTCCCCTTGTTTGTTTATGTTCTCTCTTCCTGTTTTTAATGTAGTTTTGCTTGTCTGTTTTGTTGTTGTGACCTAATTTTAATCTCCTAATAAAGATTCAACTCCCTTAGTAACTGCCCTGTATCCCCGCTTTTAAATCTTTTCACCTCGTCACCTGACGCTTGTGGCTGCCGACGTCCTCATTCATCACCCCATCTCATCTCATTATCCTAATCATAGCGTGAATCCCGAATCCTAAATCCTTGCCCATCATCCCACTGGTTCCGGATTCCGATACGTGACATTCGCTGCCATTACCCGTGCCAAGACCATAAATTCTTTGTCGGAAGGATTTATGCGAGCCGGGGAAAGGAGTGTCACGGCCAGTGGTGTTAACCCCATCGTGGTGTAGGTCGCCAGGGCCGCGCCTCTCCGTCAGTCCTGATTCCAAGGAAGGGAAACCTCCCTTGGCACCGGCAGGAGAGGCCAGCCCCTGTGCGGCCACATCCGAGCTTCAACCCGCTTCTACAGACAAGGTTAGCCGAGGGATATCTCTGTAGCCACGGTCGAGGAGGCCGTGCACAGAGCACACCGCAGATGGCGCCGAAATCTGTAATCTTTTTCACCCCACCTCCCTGGTTAGCCGAGAATCGGCCGTGTTCAGTATAGCGAGGT
>NW_028235857.1:30000-39918 GCF_977035675.1 Penaeus japonicus | reverse complement strand
ATATATATATATATATATATATATATATACATATATATATATATAGATTGTCTATATATATTTGAGATATATATATATATATATATAGAACCCTTACCATACATACATGAATATATATATATGATATTATATATATATATATTATAAAAATATATAGGTATATGTATATATAATTATATATATATATATATATATATATATCATATCTATATATTACATATTTATTATATATATATATATATATATAAGCTATATATATATATTATATATATATGATATATTACAGTAACATATATATACATATATATATATGATATATATATTTATATATATATATATATATATATATAAACATTTTTTTATTATATATATATATTATATATATATATATATATATATATATTATATATGTATATATATATATATATATATATATATATATATATTTATATATTAATTTATATATATATGCATATATATATAATAATTAGTATATATATATATATATATATATATTTATATATATATATATATATATAAGTTATATATTTATATATATGTATATATATATATGTATATATTATATATATACATATGTATATATATGTACAGTATATGCGATATATATATATATATATATATATATATGAACTGACGGGTATATATGAAATAGAGATATAGAAATATATATATATATATATATATATATATTATATATATATATTTATATATATATATATATTAGTGAATACTATATGTATATACATACATACAGGATATATATATATATATATAATATATATATATATATATATAATAATATATATATAAATATATATATATATATATATATATATATATATATATATAATACATATATATATATATATATATATATATATATATATATATATATTATAGAGAATATATATATATATAGTTATATATATATATAGTGTGTGTGTGTGTGTGTGTTGTGTGTGTGTAGTGTTGTGTGTGTGTGTAATATATATATATATATATCATATCGAGTATAGATATATATATTATATATAGATACTATAGATGATTATATAGTTGATATATGGTCGTGTGTGCTGTGTGTGTGTGTGTATGTACACACACAACACAAACACACACACGACTCACACACTACACACACACTGACACACACACACACACACACTAGCTATATAACATTTATATATATATATATATATATATAGTTATATATACCATATATAACAGTTATATCATACTATGTATATATATTATGTATATATATATATATATATATATATATATATATATTATATATATATACATATATTATATTACTACACACACACAACAACACACACACACCCACACAACACACACACACACACACAATCACAGGATATATATTATGTGTGTGTGTTGTGTGGTGTACACACGGACAACCATTACAGCAGCCAGAGGGTTAAACACAAGCCCGGAGAAATCGCTTTATGTTAAATTGAATTGGACCTTCGCCCAATGACAGGACCCGTCAGGGAAGGGTTACATTTTCTTTGTTGTCCCAGTCAATGAAGGGGGAATTAACCAGTCCAATCGAAAACCTAAAAACCCACCCCGTAAAAAAATAAAACAACAAAAAAACAATGCACCTTCAAAAAACAAAAACAAACAAAAAACAAAAAATAAAAAACACTCATATTACAACACATCAGATTCCCTTTGTAATCATGGTGTGATTACTGAAATTATTTACTATATAGCTAGAAAAAAAACATGAAAGCTACCATTAGATATTTGTTGATTCCTTGTCAGATAGGCACGTTGCTGACGTTCAATTCATTTTTGGATATAAACCATATACATGTAATACTATGAATGTATCTAATTTGCTCTTTAATTGAGCGTTTTCACCATCATTTGCGATTGAAGTGTTAACCTTAGTCAGCACGATGTAACTTCCCACGTGTCTGGAGGAGCTGAACCTCGATCCAGCGCCACGTGTTTCCTCACTTGAGCTTGCACGAGGCTTCTTGGGATCGAGCTTCCTTGCCTGTGTTTCCTGGCTCAATCTTTCTTCCTGTTTTCGTCTAGTTTGTTGACCAAATTCTTCTGACGTTGTCCACATAGTTTAGCTCAGGGAATATCCAGATTCCTTTTTTATGCTTTCCAGTGTCTTTGAGCTTCATGTTTTTTTGTTTTTTTTTCTATCAGTCGCCATATTCATTTTTCCTTTTCAGTTTAATCCCAATCAGGTTTGGTCTGAAAATATCCTTCTCAGAAAGCTCTCTCAACTTTAATTGTTGTAAGCTTATTATATAATATTTTTTTCCATGTCGTTTGCTTTTTGTCTTTTCTTTTTGCTCAGCTTTGTATAGGAATACTCTGTCTCTTATTCTCTTTAATTTTCTGTTTTTATCTTCTTAACTCGTTTTGCTCTCGCTAAGTTCTTCTTCTTCTTCTTCTTCTTCTTCTTCCTCGTCCTCCTCCACTCTTCTTCTTCTTCTTTTTATTCTAACTGACAACCCGCCAGTCAGCCCCGTCGTCTGAAGTTGTTTGTTCCATGTCTGAGATATTCACTATTTTTTCTTCTTTCTCTTCACACTTTCTAAAATCTTGTATTATTGATATGCATTGTGGCCATATTGCCTGACCTTGTGCTTTACTTGTTATTAATTTACGTGTCCTCGCTTTTATACTTTAAACTTCTTGCAAAGGCTCTGTCTTTCTTTCTTACTCTTGCATCCTTGTAGCATGATGATTATGATGATGATAAAAATGAGAATAAATGATGATAGTGATAGCGATGATAATAGCAATCATTTAAAAGATTATTAATAATGGCGTGATGTTGATGAATGATGGTGATAGTGATAATAATAATAATGATGATAAACAACAATGATATTGTTCATGATAATAATAGATAATAACAACAATGATATTGGATAATGATAATAATGATAATAATAATGATAATGATAATAATAACACAATGAATGATAGTGCTTGATAATAATGATGATGATATACTAATAATTATGATGATAAAGATAACTGAATAATAGCTGCCAGCATAAAAGGTCAAGCCAGGGAGATTAAGGTTAAAGGGGTTTAGACCTGTGTAAAAAATGGACAGGCGATCTTTTGGATTTTACGTGGCTTATGTGGTTTCTTGCACTCTAATGCTTCTACCCTCTGTTCTATTAAGTAAGTGTATGGGAAATGAGTCTTTTTTGGTTGTGGTTTTTTTTTGTCGCGAATGAGCAGTGATAATAAATGTATTGATATGGATGCTTGATACTCCCCTTTTCTTGTTGCCCCCAGGAATCAGCCAGTTAGTTATCTTCCGTGGCATGGTGGCTACAGGATGAGGATATTTACATCTTTCATTCACCCGAGAGTCTTCTTACTAAACTGCAACAGACCCACATTTGGTAACGCACAATACCACATCAACATCAAGGTATTCTACGGAGTCCTTAAATACCCACTACAATAATAACAATGATGTTAATGATAATGATAGTGATAATGAATATAATAATGATAGTAACAATCGTGCTAATGATAATAATCCCCTCGCTGCCTCTTCTTCACTTCTTCCTTTCCTCGCTGTCTCTCCGTCCCTTCCCCCTTCCCTCGCTGCCTCTCCTTCACTCCCCTCTTCCCTCGCTGCCTTTCCTTCCCTTCCCCCTTCCCTCGCTGCCCCTCTCCTTCACTTCCCCCTTCCCTCGATGTCTCTCCGTCCCTTCCCCCTTTCCTCGCTGTCTCTCCGTCCCTTCCCCCTTCCCTCGCTGTCTCTCCGTCCCTTCCCCCTTCCCCCCCTTCCCTCGCTGTCTCTCCGTCCCTACCCCTTTCCTCATCGCTGCCCCCTCTTCTTCACTTTCCCTTCCTCCCCCCCCCCCTTCCCTCGCTGTCTCTCCGTCCCTTCCCCCTTCCCTCGCTGTCTCTCCTTCACTTCCCCCTTCCTTCGCTGCCCCTCTTCTTCACTTCCCCCTTCCCTCGCTGTCTCTCCGTCCCTTCCCCCTTCCCTCGCTGTCTCTCCTTCACTTCCCCCTTCCCTCGCTGTCTCTCCGTCCCTTCCCCCTTCCCTCGCTGTCTCTCCTTCACTTCCCCCTTCCTTCGCTGCCCCTCTTCTTCACTTCCCCCTTTCCTCGCTGTCTCTCCTTCACTTCCCCTTCCTCGCACCCCTCTCCTCATCCACTCCCACCATTTCCTCCTTCCTGTCTCTGCCCCCTTCCTACCCTTCCCTCGCTTCTCGCCTTCACTTCCCCTTCCTTCCTGCACACCTCTGTCTTCCCACTTCCCCCTTTTCCTCGCTTCGCGCCTTCCCTTCCCCTTCCCTCGCTGGCCCTCCTTCAACTTCCATCCCCCTTCCCCGCTGTCTCCGATCCGTCCCTTCCCCGCTTCCCTCCTGTCTCACCTTCCTTCCCCCTTCCCTCGCTGCTCTCTCTCCGTCGCCTTCCCCATTCCCCTCGCTGTCACGTCCTTTTTCACTTCCCCCTTCCTTCCTAACCCCTCGTCATCATTACCCCCTTACACTCGAGTCTCTCCGTCCCATCCCCTCCTTCCCTCGCTGTCTCTATCTTCACTCCCCCTTCCTTCCAACACCTCTCCTCACTCCCCCTTTCCTCGCTGGAGGCCGCCGTCCCTTTCCTATACCCCTTCCCTCGCTGTCTCTCCGTCCCCTATCCCCCTTCCCACGCGCCCCTCATTATCCCTTCCCCCTTTTCCTCGCTGTCTCTCCTTCACGTCCCCCCTGTCCTTCGCTGCCACCTCTTCGTACTCACACTCCCCCCTTCCCGCGCTCGTCTCCGTCCCTTCACCCTTCCATCGCTTCTCTCCTGCACGTCCCCCGTCCCGCGCTGTCTCGCCTCCATTCCCCCTTAACCCGGCCCCGCTGCGTCACTCTACCCGCCCCCTGGCTCCGCCGTCGCGCCGTGACGCCCCCGTCCTTCTCTGCCCCTACTTCTCTTCACTTCCCCCTTTCTGACGTCTCTCCGTCACTTCCCCTTCCTTCGCTGCCCCTCTCCTTCACAGGATTCCTGCCTCTCCCTTCCGGTCTCTACGTCCCCTTCCCCCCTTCACCTCCGGTCTCTCCTTCACTTCCCCCTTTCCTGCGCTACACCCCTCTTCTTCACTCCCCCTTCCTCGATGTACTCCTCCTCCCCTTCCCCCTTCCCTCGCTTCTCTCATTTCACTTCTCCCCTTCCTTCGCTACCACCCCCCCTCCTCACTTCGCCCCGTCCCTCGATGCTCTCCTCCTCCTCTTCCGCGCTGTCTTCTTCACTTCCTGTTCCTCGCTGTCTCGCCGTCCCTCCCCCTTCCTCCGCTGTCTATCCTTCACTGCCCCTTCCTCGCTTTGCCCCTCTTCTTCCACTTCCCCTTTCCTCGCGGTCTCTCCGTCCCTTCCCCTTCCCTCGCTCTGTCTCTCCTTACTTCCCCCTTCCCTCGCTGTCTCTCCGTCCCTTCCCCCTTGTCCCTCGCTGTCTCTTTGCTTCACTCCCCCTTCCCCTTCCTCGCTGTCTCTCGTCCTTCCCCTTGCCCTAGCTGTCTCTCCGTCACTTTCCCCTTCCTTCGCATACCTCTTCTGTCACTTCCCCTTCCCTCGATGTCTCTCCGTCCCTTCCCCCTTCCCTCCCCACTGTCTCTCCTTACTTTGCCCCTTATTCGCTACCCCCTCTCCGTCACTTCCCACTTTACTCGCTGTCTCTCGTCCCTTTCCCCTTTCCCTCGCTGTCTCTCCGTCCTTTCCCCTTCCCGTGCCCTTTCTGCACTTCCCCCTTTCTCGCTGTCCTCTCCTTCACTCTCCCCTCTTCGCGCCCCTCTTCTTCATTCCCCTTCTCGCTGTCTCTCCGTTCCCTTCCCCTTCCTCCGCTGTCTCTCCATTCACTTCCCCCCTTCCTCGCTGTCTCTCCGTCCCTTCCCCCTTCCCTCTCTGCCCTCTTTTCACTCCTTTCCTCGCTGTCTCTCTTCACTTCCCCTTTCCTTCGCTGCCCCTCTTTTTCACTTCCCCTTTCTCGTGTCTCTCCTTCACTTCCCTTCTTCCGCTGTCCCCTCTCTTCACTTCCTCCTTTCCTCGCTGTCTCTCCGTCCCGTCCCCCTTCCGCGGTGCGCTCCACCTCGTCTTCCACTCCCCCGTTCCCGCTCCTTTCTCTCCTTCACTTCCCCTCTTCTTCCTCCCTCTCCTGCACATTCCCTCCCCCTTCCCTCCTGTCTCTCCGGCCCTTCCCCCTGCCGCCTGTCTCTTCTCCAGTCCCTTCCCCCTACCCTCCTCCCCTCTTCCTTCACTCCCCCTTTCCCTCCGTCTCATCTCCTCCTTCCCCTTCCCTCCGCTGCCCCCTCTTTCACTTCCCCCTTCCCTCGCTGCCCCTCCCTTCACTTCACCTTCCCCATCGCTCCCCTTCCTTCACTTCCCATTGCCGCAGGCGCGTCCTCTCTCTCCGTCCCTTCCCCCTTTCCCATCGCTTCTCTCCGTCCCTTCTCCCCTCCCGCCGTCTCTCCGTCCATTACCCCGTCCCTCGCTTAGCCCCTCTTCTCACGCCCCCTCCCACTTTCCTACTGTCTCTCCGTCACTTCCCCCCTCTCCTTCTCTGCCCCTCTCCTTCACTCCTCCTTCACCTCGCTGTCCATCTCCTTCACTTCCCCCCGTCCTTCCTCCCCTCCTCCATTCACTTCCCCCTTCCCTCGCTGTCTCTCCTTCACTTCCCCCTTCCTTCGCTGCCTCCTCTTCCTTCACTTTCCTTCCCCCTTTCCTCGTTTTCTCATTCCGTCCCTTCCCCCTTCCCTCGCTGTCTGCTCCTTCACTTCCCACCTTCCCTCGCTGTCTCTCCGTCCCTTCCCACCCTTCCCTCGCTGTCTCTTCTCCTTCACTACCCCCCTTCCTCGCTGTCCTTCCCGTCCCATCCCCCCTTCCCTCGCTGTCTCGTCCTCACTTCCCCCCCTTCCTTCGCTAACACCTCTTCTTCATCTTCCCCCCCTTCCCTCGTGTCTCTCCGTCCCATCCCCCTTCCCTCGCAGTCGTCTCCTTCACATCCCCCTTCTTCGCTTACCCCTCTCCTTCACTTCCCCCTTTGCCCCGCTGTCTCTCCGTCCCTTCCCCCGTTCCCTCGCTGTCCACTTCCGTCCCTCCCCCTTCCTCGCTGCCCCCCCTCTTCTTCACTTCCCCCCTTTCCTCGCTGTCACTGCCTTCACTTCCTCCTTCCGCTGTCCCCTCCTTCTTCACCTTCCCCCTTCCCTCGCTGTCTCTCCGTCCCTTCCTTCCCCCCTTCCCTCGCAGTCTCTCCTTCACTCCCCCTTCCCTCGCTGTCCCTCCGTCCCATCCCCCTTCCCTCCTGCCCCTCAATCTTCACTTTCCCCCCCCTTTCCTCCGATGTCCCTCTCCTTCAACTTTCCCCCCCATCCTTCGCTGCGCCTCTCCGTCACTTCCCCCTTTCCTCGCTGTCTCTCCTTCACTTCCCCCTTCCTTCGCTGCCCCTCTCCTTCACTTCTCCTTCCCTCGCTGTCTCTCCGTCCATTCCCCCTCCCTCGCGTCTCTCTGGATTTTCTTCCCTTTCTCACTCCCCCTTCCTTCGCTACCCCTCTTCTTCACTTCCCCCTTCCTCGATGTCTCTCGTCCCTTCCCTTTCCCTCGCGTCTCGTCCTTCACTTCCCCCTTCTTCGCTACCCTCTCCTTCACTTCCCCGTCCCTCGATGTCTCTCCGTCTTCCCCCTTTCCTCGCTGGCTCTCCTTCCCTTCCCCTTCCCTCGCTGCCCCTCTTCTTCACCTTCCCCTTTCCTCGGCTGTCTCTCTTCACTGCCCCCTTCCTTCGTGCCCCTCTCTTTCACTTCCCCTTTCCCTCGCTGTTCTCGTCCTGCCCCTGTTCCCTCGCAGTCTCTCGTCCCTTCCCCTTCCCTCGCTGCCCTCTTCTTACTTCCCCTTTCTCGCAGTTTCTCCGTTCCTTCCCCCTTCCTCGTGCCCTTTCTTCACTTCCCCTTCCCTCGCTGCCCCTCTCCTGCACTACCCCTTCCTTCGCTGCCCTCTCCTTCTCTTCCCCCTTTCTCGCTGTCTCTCCGTCCTTCCCCTTTCCTCGCTGTTCTCCGCCTTCCCCCTTTTCCTCGCTGTTCTCTCCGTCCCTTCCCCTTCCTCGCTGCCCCTTTCTTCACTTCACACCTGTCTCACTGTTCTCCTCACTTCCCCCTTCCTTCGCTGCCCCTCTCCTTCACTTCCTCCTTCCCTCGCTGTCTCTCCTTCATTCCCCCTTCCTTAGCTGCCCCTCTCCTTCACTTCCTCCTTCCTCTCTGTCTCTCCTGCATTCCCCTTTCTTCGCTGCCCTCTCTTCACTTCCCTTCCCTTGATGTCTCTCCGTCCCTTCCCCTTCCCTCGCGTCTCTTCTCCTTCACCTTCCCCTTCCTTCGCTACCCCTCTCCTTCACTTCCCCCTTCCCTCGATGTCTCTCCGTCCCTTCCCCCTTCCCTCGCTGTCTCTCCGTCCCTTCCCCCTTCCCTCGCTGCCCCTCTTCTTCACTTCCCCCTTTCCTCGCTGTCTCTCCTTCACTTCCCCCTTCTATTCGGCTGCCCCTCTCCTTCACGTCCCCTTCCCATCCGCCTCGCTGTCTCTCCGTACCCCTTCCCCCTTCCCTCGCTGCCACTCCGTCCCTTCCGCCCCCTTCCCCTCGCTGCCCCTCTTCTTCACTTCCCCCTTTCCTCCTGTCTCTATCGCGTCCCTTCCCCCTCCCTCGCTGCCCCCTTCTTTTTCTTTCAACTTCCTCCCCCTTCCCTCGCTGCCCCCTCTCCTTCACTTCCCCTCCTCGCTGCCCCTCGTCCTTCACTTCCCCCTTTCCTCGCGTTCTCGTCCCTTCCCCCCTTTCCCCTCGCTGTCTCTCTCTCCGTCCCCTTCCCCCCCTTCCCTCGCTGTCTCTCCGTCCCTTCCCCCTCCCCTCGCTGCCCCTCTTCTTCCCTTCCTCCCCCTTTCCTCACTATGTCTCTCCTTCACTTCCCCTTCCTTCGGCCTTGCCCCTCTCCCTTCCTTCCTCCTTCCCCCGCTGACTCTCCTTCACTTCCCCCGTCCATTCGACTGCCCCTCTCCTTCACTCCTTTTTCCTCCCTCCCCCTCGCTGTCTCACCTTCACTTTCCCCCTTCCTCTTCGCTGCCCCTCCGCCTCACTTCCCCCTTCCCTTGAATTCTCTACCGTCCATCTCCCCACCTCCCCTTTCCTCGCTGTCTCTCCTTCACTTCCCCCTTCCCTCGCTGTCTCTCCGTCCCTTCCCCCTTCCCTCGCTGCCCCTCTCCTTCACTTCCCCCTTCCCTCGCTGCCCCTCTTCTTCACTTCCCCCTTCCCTCGCTGTCTCTCCTCCCCTTCCCCCTTCCTTCGCTGCCCCTCTCCTTCACTTCCCCCTTCCCTTGATGTCTCTCCGTCCCTTCCCCCTTCCCTCGCTGTCTCTCCTTCACTTCCCCTTCCTTCGCTGCCCCTCTCCTTCACTTCCTCCTTCCCTCGCTGTCTCTCCGTCCCTTCCCCCTTCCCTCGCTGTCTCTCCTTCACTTCCCCCTTCCTTCGCTGCCCCTCTTCTTCACTTCCCCCTTCCTTCGCTGCCCCTCTCCTTCACTTCCTCCTTCCCTCGCTGTCTCTCCGTCCCTTCCCCCTTCCCTCGCTGTCTCTCCGTCCCTTCCCCCTTCCCTCGCTGCCCCTCTTCTTCACTTCCCCCTTTCCTCGCTGTCTCTCCGTCCCTTCCCCCTTCCCTCGCTGCCCCTCTTCTTCACTTCCCCCTTCCCTCGCTGCCCCTCTCCTTCACTTCCCCCTTCCCTCGCTGCCCCTCTTCTTCACTTCCCCCTTTCCTCGCTGTCTCTCCTTCACTTCCCCCTTCCTTCGCTGCCCCTCTCCTTCACTTCCCCCTTCCCTCGCTGTCTCTCCGTCCCTTCCCCCTTCCCTCGCTGTCTCT
>NW_028235857.1:12500-17500 GCF_977035675.1 Penaeus japonicus | reverse complement strand
TTTTTCTATCAAAGAACATAGAAAAAATTGCCAAAAGACTGTGTCACCCTACCCTTGAGTAAAAATGAGTATACAGTTAAGATTTTTTGTTTTGCTTCAGAAATAATTCACATTAAATATAAAAAAACGAATATGGCCAATTACTTGTTCCGTGATGAAACCACTGTTTCAAATTTTGATAGACCTCGGCTAACCAGACTTTTAAACTTTGTAGTTAAAGATTCATCTTTAATATTTAACAATAACCTTTATATGCAGATTGATGGGTTCATCCCTTCGACCTACTTTTGCGAATTGTTTCTCATGTCATTAATAGAAAACTTTGCGCAATGAATGCCCTCTTAACTAATAGCTTTTATTCTAAAAACGTTATGTTGATGACCATTTTTTTTTTTTTTTTGCTGTTCCACGATTATAATCAAATTCCAAAATTTCTAGCATGTCTAAATTCTAAGGATTCCAATATTGAAGTTGAAAATGACAATAGTCTCCCTTTTTATCCAAATATCACGACCAGGAAATTAAATTTCTATCTCAATCTACCGTAACTCACAATCACTGGTTCTGGCACAAATTAGTTGTCTTTAATTCAGGAACAGCTCAAATTTAATGCCATTAAAACCATACTTTTCAGAGGATATGACCTTTGATCGGACGAGCTTCACATTTACAATGATTTTTTTTTTTTTTTTTTTGGGGGGGGGGCAAATTTAATATTTGCACAAAGACCTTTAATCTCTTCTCATTGATAAGTTTTCTACAAACTGAGGTAATAATACCCAAAAAAAAGAAAGAAAGAAAGAAGAAAAAAAAATAAAACAAAACAGAAAAACATGTCGCTCTACCATTACAAAATTAAAAATGATTTTGATGGAATACTTCAGCCTATATTTTCCCTAAAGTAAAATTTTGAGTCAACTTCATAAACCTACGAATCATAGGACCATTGTTTGGACAAAAAAAGACTTCCAACATTATCTATCAATTTAAATGTACCCATTGTAATATGCATTACATTGGTGAAACACAACACAACCTTACTTTGAGATTCACCGAACACTAAGGTTTATCAACCTGCACAAGGCGCGCCATCACATTCCCCTTTATCTCTGCTATGAGGTACTAAAAAACCACCATTTTAGCTTGTGAGAATTTGAAATTCTTCACAAAGCAAAATGGAACTTTGATCTCCCAATCCTAGAATTTCCCTATATCAAAGATCTCTCTACGGAACTATATATTTTCCTTTCCTTACTTTCAAATATGGCGGGTCTACATCCGGCATATATTTCATTCGTGTTGTTATTTTAATTCATTACAATCAACTTGTAATCTTCACTATTCTCTTTTGCTTCCTTTGCATTTTCAATTTCTTGTCCCCTGTTTATAGAATCATATTATTTACTAGTTTCTTAACATTTACCAAATGTTTTATACATCTCAGACGCCATTGTTTATATCTTCTACATCTAACGTACGCTTCTTCCCCTAAGGCATACTATTTTCCTGTGACTTTTTATTTTATTTTATATAAATATTTAAAGGCGTAAACATTCCTTAAACTGTTATACAACATATCAGATAGTTCTCTGACCTAATGGAATACATGTCCTTTAGTCTTTTTTTCCCCTTTGTGTTTTCTGTCAAATCGACAAACAATCTCCGTCAACCTGTTGGAAAAATGGCTTATCACTCCGCCATATTGGAAAGACTTCTCTTTGACAATGCAATTGCTTATATTATGTCTTGTTGCTATCTGACCAAACTGAATCCCTATCTCTTTCCTTTATAATCAAATGTTATCTAACAATTACTCTACTATCGTGAATATATTCCTCTCTTTTCTGTATTATGTACATACTTGGAAACTTTGATGAAACTCTTAATACCTCCCCAAGCTGACTATAACCTTACCTTTTGACATGTTTTCTGTTGTTTATCTAACAACCCTATGTCTAATCCTATATCTCATATAAATGTTCTACAACATTATTCAGTGACATAAAAATATGTTGTATAACTTTTTATTATCTCTCTATCTATTTATATTTATATGTATATATATATGTGTGTGTGTATATAGATATATATATATATATACACACACACAGATATATATATATATATATATATATATATATATATATATATATATATATATATATTACATATATATACATACATATATATATATATATATATATATATATATATATATATATATATATACATACATACATATATATACATACATATATATATATATATATATATATATATATATATACATATTATATATACATAAACATTACATATATATACATACATATATATATATATATATATATATATATATATATATATATATATACATATATATACTCAATCTTTTCCTGTCATTCCGGTCTTGTGTCCTCTGATTCCAGTTTACTCCTGCGGAATTCGCTATTTCATCCTGCCATATAGTCATTGGTCTTGCCCTTGGTCTCAATGTGTCGTGTATTTCCCATTCTGTTTTCTTTGTCCACCTGTTGTCCTGTTTCCTATATATATGCCCAGCCCACTGCCACTTTTTCTTCTTAATGCTCTTGAGTATATCCTCTACTTTTGTTTGTTGCCTGATCCATGTGGCTCTTTTCTTGTCTCTTAAGCTAATTCCTAGCATAAGCCTTTCCATTCTTTTTTGAGAACTTACTAATTTTCTCTCGAGTGCTTTGGTCGTAGTCCATTTTTCTGACCCATATGTCATGACGGGGAGGACACATCGGTCAAAAATCTTTCTCTTTAAAAAGAATGGCAGACGACCTCGTAATATATTACTATGTGTACCGAATGCACTCCAATCTAGCCTGATTCGCCGTTTTATCTCGGCTTCGCTAGTCTTGATGAGTTGGCCTAGGTTTACATACTCGTTCACTGCTTGTAGTACCTCGCCCTGTATTTGTATTTGCTTAACTGGGGTTCGACTGTTGAGTATGACTTTAGTCTTTTTCAAGAACAATCTCATATGCAAATCTTAAATTGCAGTCTTTTGTGTCCCCCTTTTGTGTATTAAAATTATTATTGCGTTTTTCCAGGTCTTCGGAGTTTTACCGACGCTTAGGCATCTGTTAAAAAGATTGGCCAGTTTTACTGCCGCAATCTCTCCTGCATCTTGAGTAAGATCTTCACTAATGCCATCTTCACCTGGTATTTTTCCTCTATTCCTGCCTTTTAGTGCCCTATTTACTTCCTCTACCATAATGTTTAGAACGTCTCCAATTGTTGTGTTTGTCTCCGTACGTGGTTGGTCGTTTGAGTGGTATAAGTCGCGATAGAAGTCTTCTATTACTTTGATAATTTCATTTTTATTGTATGTCACCTCTCCATTGGGTTTCTGTACTGCATACATTTGATTTTCCCCTATTAGGAGCCTTAAGGCTGGTGCCTGCAAGCAGAGCTTCATTTATTTTTCGTATATTAAATTTGCGTATATCCTCTTTCTTTTTGTTTATCGTCTTAGTCAGTTCTGCTGATTCTATCTTGTCTCTGATTGATGTTATTTTCACATTGATGTTAGTTTTTTTTTGTCTCTACTGAAAGCTTACAGAACTTTTCTTTTTCGTTTTTACCGCCTATTTCAATTGCGATTTCCTTTAATATCTCGCTGAATTGGTCGTTCATTTGGTCTATGTCAAGATCTTCGAGAGTTGAGTATCTGTTCCGGATGTTAATACTGAATTCCGTTGCCCTATTCTTAATGTTAATAAGACTAACGAGAGGCTCCTGTATGAGCTTATTTCGTTCCCTTCTTAGCTGTAATTTTACTCTACTTCTGACTAGTCTATGGTCGCTATCGACATTTACTTTATTGATAACGGTTATGTCTTGTACGATGTCACGCCTATTAGAGATTATGAAGTCAATTTCGTTTTTAATGCCGGATGGTGATTTCCATGTCCATTTCCTCCTGGGTCTTTTTTCGAAGAATGTATTCATAATTTTAAGGGATTGAGCTTCAGCGAATTCTATTAGCCTTTGCCCTCTCTCATTTCTGGTGCCTATTCCATGTTTCCCAACCGAGGTTTCTCCATCTTCCCTTATTCCTATCTTGGCATTAAAATCTCCCATAATCACGGTAAAATGGTTTTTTGCTCTATCAGTAGCTGCTTGCACATCTTCATAGAAGCCGTCTATCTCCTCATCACTATGACTGCCAGTAGGAGTTATACTTGGATAATTTTTAGGTTATATCTGTTGTTTAGTTTCAGTATTACAGAAACTACTCTTTCACTCACACTGTAGAATTCCCTAATATTCTTTTCGAGGCGCTTGTGAACTATGAAACCTACTCCTAGTTCTTGTTTGCTATCCAGGGGTTTACCTCTCCAATATAGTAAGTGACTTTCATTTAGTAATTTCTGTTCTTCGCCTAGTCTTCTAACTTTAGAAAGTCCTACAATATGCCATTTAATAAATGAAAGTTCCTCAAGCAGTGTCAAAAGATCAGATTCTGTTCTCAGAGTCCTTACATTGTATGTACACAAATTCATCATCTTTAGGCCGTGACCAGGGGCTCCTTCACTTCCGGGAATGAGGGCCGTTTTCTTTACTGGGAAATCATATTTAAAAGGGGTGGGGCCTAATACCCCCACCTACCGGCCTTAATTGTACATGGTGGGGGGAGTAATTTTAGTCAGGAGGCTACCTTTTATCTCCAATAACACGTTTGAATTAGTCTCGCGTGTTATTAGGAGATCTTGGTATCCCCCGATCTATCTCACAACCTCTCAGTCCACTCCAGTGAGAATAGACATTTGTTTATATACACGTGCAGGGCCTACCAAAAATGCATGCTTGCATGTTTATGCGCGCTCCCGTGCCCGCACTTATGTACGTTTTTAGATATAAATTGTGCCCGTGCATGCACAGTGTAGACGCATAAAAATATACAATTATGCAATTAGGCACATACTCCAAGCGGATGTCTACGCCCGTATGTATGTACACAGCACTTGTAT
>NW_028235856.1:0-7360 GCF_977035675.1 Penaeus japonicus | reverse complement strand
GTCTTTTATTTTGAACATTGTTGCATATCATTATCTTTTAATTGCATTCAACGCACATTGCCTTATGACTCGAAACGTATCTTCCTCCCCTTGGTTTAACTGTCGTCGTGCATCACTGAAACCTACCTTGACCTGCACCCGTGCATCCCTTCAGCAGCGTGACGACCTGCGCTCGAGTGACTGTGGAAACGACAGGTTGCGTCTCCGTCACTGTCTTTTGCACTGTGGTCGTTGCAGTGGTCGTTGCGGTCGTCGTTGCGGTGGTCGTTGCGGTCGTTTTCTGCTTGGCATCAGCGAGGAAGAGGTCGTGAATACAATAGAATAAGCTAAGAGTTTATGAGATGAGAGGGAAAGGGAGGTTTCAGAAGCAGGTTCATACAGAGAAGGAAACGAATTGATCACTTCACGAGATATGTCGTGTTTTTGGTTAAGCTTTTCAGGGTGAAATATATGTATATTATACCTTTTTTTTTTAACCACTAGTGCGATACATTTGAAAATTCGTTTGAAACACTCTTAAAAAATATCCTAGAGCGAACAAAAGAAATTAGCTAAATCATAAAATGTGTTAAAAAAATAAAAGAGGTGATGATACTGACAATATTGCCGATGGCAAAAATGACAGCATTAACAATAACACTGCTACACCAAATAACAATGAAACAATAAAAATCAACGCTGATGATAATGATAATAATAATAATGATAAAGATGATAATAGTAAGGAAAATGATAACAATAATGATACTAACAATACTAGCAATGACCATGAGGATAATATTAAGAAGAAAATAGATATTGATCACACTATATATATATATATATATATATATATATATATATATATATATATATATATATATATATATACATATGTATATATTTACACATACACACACACACACACACACACACACACACACACACACACACACACACACACATATATATATATATATGTATATATATATATTTTATATATATATATATATATGTATATAAATACACACACACATACACACACCACACACACACATCACACACACACACCACACCCACACACACACACACACACACCACACACACACACAATAATATATATATATATATATATATATATATATATTTATATATATAAATATATATATATATATATACACACCACACCCCCACACACCCACCCACACCAACACACACACACACTCACACACACACATAAATCTATCTATATATGTATATATAAATATATATAAATATATAAAATATATAAATAATATATATAACATATACACATAAATATATATGCATACATATTACATATTTATGAATCTAGGAAACATTCCTAATACAACCATATATACACAATAATTATATATATCATAATAATATATATATATATATATATATATATATATATTATATTGTAGTGTGATTTTGTGGGTGGTGGGGGTGTGGGTGGTGTGTGTTTTACTTATATATATATATATATATTTATATATGATTAGTATAGATAATATATATATATATATATATATATATTATATAACACACCACACACACACTCACACCCACACACACTCACACACCACCATATATATAATATATATATATATATGTATATAGTATATATATCTATAATATGAAATATTTATATACTGTATATACATAAATAAATATATATGTATGTATATATATATATAAATTATATAATAATTTGATATATAGTAAGCAGATCTATAGATATATATCTAATATATTAAAATATATATATTATATAATATATATAAAACATATATATACAATATCTACATAACAATATATATATACTATATATAAATTAAATATTCATAATAAAATATCTATATATACATATCGATAATATATACACATAATGTTTCACACTTTATAAATATGTATATATAAATATATACAAAGTATATACAAACAATTATATATATAACATATATATATATATATATAAATATATATAAATATATAGAATACACATACATATACATATATATATAAAAATATATATATAATATATATATATATAAATATAAAATAATATATATAAATATATATAATTGATAGCATCTAAGTCTATAAAATAAGGTATAAATATATATATAAATATATATATAAATATATAAATATTTAATGTAAATATTAATAAAATTAATATATATATATATATATGTATATATATGTATATATATACATATATAATATATAATATACACACACACACACAATCTATATATATATCTATATATATTATATATATATATATATATAATATACAATATCATATATATATATATATCTAATATATATATATAATATATATATAATATATATATCTATATATATATATAAGTGTGTGTGTATATATATAATGTACTATAAATACAAAAATATACATATATAGATATTATAATATATATATAAAAATATATATATATATAAATCACAATTATGTTTAATCTGCATGCGACAATAAAACTATATAAAAAAATCTATATATACCATATACACTATATATACCTATCAAAATAATAAAAATCAAAAAAAAATATAAATAAAAATATAGAAATATCTATAATATATGTATCTCTATATGTAATATAAATAGATAAATAATAATGTATATATATTTATAAAATATGTATATATATATATATATATATCTATATATAAATAGGAATATATAAGTAAATATATCAAATATATATATATATACCCACACACACCCACACATAACATAACAATATATATATATCTATATATATCTATATATAATTATATACAATTTGCATATATATATATAATATATATCATATATAAATATATATATATATAAATATCACGAAATATACACACATTATATAAATATATATATCATACACATATATCTATATATATATAAATATATATAATATATATATAAAAATAAAAAATAAATATATATATCTATATCTATATATATAACTAAATTCCTGCGTATCTAAATAAATATATATATATATATATATATATATATATATATATATAAATATAATACATATACATATTTAAATATATATATATATATACACACTATCACTTTATATAAATAAATATGAATAAATCTATGTCTAAATCAATAGAAAAATAATAATGTATATATAATGTATATATATATGTATATAAATAATAATATATACAATATAAGTAGAACTATAATATAAATATCTATATATACCATAATAACACAATTACGTAGTACAATACGGTATATACATAATGTTTACAAGATATTATAATATATATATACATACATACCTATATACATATATATCTATATAAACTATATATATATAATATCTATATATACTAAAAGATTATATTAATATATATATATATTATTATATTTATATATATATAAATATAGCTATATATATATAAATAAAAATGTTTGGAGAGAGAGTGTGGTTATTGGTGTGTGTGTGAGTGTGTGTGTTTATGCACAGTTTTGAATCTCCCATGAAAAAGCCAAAACCCCAAAGTCCATCATAACAGCAATGAAATGATTCTTCATTCCCAGCATGATGACGGCAGCGCTCTGTGCTTTGGTGTTGGCCTTTGCTGCCGTGACGGAGGCAAGCTACTATGGAGGATATCGGCCGCAGGGAGCTGTAAGGAGAAGCTAGGACTCATTCATATTAGTTTTCTGTTCCTACAAGTACACACACACACACACATACACACACACTCACACACACACACACACATGCACACAAAAATATACACACAGACACACACACAAACACACACACACACACACAAATATACACACAGATACACACAGACGCACACAAACACACATACACACACACATACACGCACACAAAAATACACACACACACACACACACAAACACAAACACACACACATAAACAAACAATAACATATACACATTACTGAAGAACTCTTTACGCATCTTCGAGTATTCCCGACATGCTAAAATAACATACTATCACACCATCACACTAATAACAAGAAAATAAGCCAATAAATGAAAACAACCCCCACCCCCCGCCCTTTATTTGTATCTGATTATAACATAAGAATCTCTCTTGTACTTCACTAACTCTCTATATTGATAACTCTGCTATATTGATATCAAACTAATACTTAATGTTTTATCACTTTAAGTTGTATTTGTGGTTTTATGTGTATAACGTTGTGGTTTTGGTGTGTTCGCCCGGTTTAACACGGCACGTGTTTATCGCAGTCATTCTAAACAAGGTATGGACTTACCACCGTTACAGAGACTGAGGTAATTGTGTGTTATAATTATAGTATATATATATATATATATATATAATTATAGTAATATATTTGATTATATATATATAGTATCATAGTAGGTTAATATATGCAGTGCTGTTGTTGTGGTGTGTGTGTGTGTGTGTGTGTCGTGGTGATGTGACGGTGTTGGGTTTACTATCATATATAATATAGAATAATATATATATATGTAAACGATATATATATATAGTATATATATATATAAAGTTAATATATTATATGTGTGTGTGTGCGTACTGTGTGTGGCTGTGTAGTGTTGTGCGCGCTGTGTGAGCGTGGTGTTTTTTGTTTATATACATATATATATATATATATATATATAGTATATTATATAAATATATGAAGTATTGAAATATAAAATATATATATAACTATATAAATATATATTATATATATATATAATAATATATCGCATATATAGCGCTTATATATACGCTCGCTCTATAGCTATAATATATATGTGTGTGTAGTGGTGTGTTGATGTGTGTGTGTGTCTGTTTGGTGTGTGTGTTGTGTTTATATTATAAGTATATGATAATATATATATATAATATATAAGCCTATATAGTATATATAGTATATATATATATATATATATAGTGTGTGTGGTGTGTGTGTGTGTGGGGGTTGATTTGTGTGTGGTTTTGTGTGTGTGTGATATGTGTAAATATCACCCACAGCCTGGATGAATATAATATATCTCTATATAACTATATAGTGATATATATGATGATCTATCGTTATATAGGTATAAGTGTATATCACGAGTGAGTTATTAATATCTATTAGTTACTTAATCCAACTTATTGAATCATGGTCATTGCCTATATTGTTTAGTATGTCATTATTGTTATCATTTTCCTTACTATTATCATCTTTATCATTATTATCGTTATCATTATCATCGAGCGGTTGATTTTGTTTATTGTTTCAGTTGTTATTGTGGTGTAGCAGTGTTATTGTTAATGCTTGGTCATTTTTGCATCGGGCAATGATTGTTCGAGTATCGATATCTACCTCACTTTAATTTTTGGAAAACACATATTTATTTGATTTAGCTAATTTTCTCTTTGTGTCGGACTCTAGGATAGTGTGTTTTTAAAGAGTGTTTTCAAACCGAACAAAACAAATGATATCGCACTAGGAGTGTTAAAAAAAAAAGGTATAATATCTAACATAAATGTACGACCCTTGAAAAGCTTAACGCCACGAAAAGAAACCCCCCCCCCCCCCCCCAAAACGTAGCATATCCCGTGAAAATTTGATCAATTCGGTATTGTCCTTCTGTGTTTATGGAGACCTGCCATCTGAAAACCTCCCTTTCCCCTGGGGCGGTGCTCATCTCATAAAGACTCTTAGCTTATTCTATTGGTGATTCGACGAACCTCTTCCCTCGCTTGATGCCTAAGCAGAAAAACGACGAACGCGTAACGACGACTGCGGGCAGACGAACCACACGCAACGACCCACTGCGAACGACCAGCAAGTGCAATAAGACGAGTGACGGAAGAGCCGCAACCTGTCGTTTCCTTCCGACAGTCACTCGAGCGCAGGTCGTTCGTGTCAACGCGTGCTGAAGGGGATATCGATCATTCGGGTGCAGGTCAAGGTAGGTTGCAGTGATGCACGACGACAGTTAAAGCAAGGGGAGGAAGATACGTTTCGAGTCATAAGGCAATGTGCGTTGAATGCAATTAAAAGATAATGATATGCAACAATGTTCAAAATAAAAGACTTTGCTTCATGTAAAGACGAAAAGACTAGAATAAACTACCTCTTGTTGGTGTAATCAATTTGAAACTTGTTTATTTCGACAGATAGAGGAATTTCTCATGCACATACTATCTTATTTATCTTTTCCTCCCACTTCTTATATCTCTACATCAGGAAAATTTAAAATAATTGCATTATGAATTTAGATCAACAAAAATGAAAATGAAAAGAGACGATTCTGCGTAAATTATTTTTTTCACCTAATGCCGGTAAAACAATCAGACAAGTTTATCCTCTGAAATACGCAGTAAGAGATAATGACTAAAATCACAACTATAACACTTTAATCTAATGTTTCCACAGGATCAGGTCAAACATACGGCTACCGTGGCTAAAGGTCGTCCAAGGTCACTCGAGGTCACAAGATCGTGGATGCAGTCAAGCAGTAAAGCCTTATAGATATAAGAATAACTTTTAGAACACTTTACCGTAGCTTAGAATTATGATATCTTAGTTTGAAATCACAATGATTAGAATCTTTCGTCACGTGATAAATGGTTGTTGTTGTTTTTTACTATCATATAGATGTTTGTAGGTGTTTGTTTAAGCTTGTGCGTCTGGTCATGCCTTATTTGTCACATGTAAACATACAAACGTACACATACCTACCAACCTACCTACCTATATATGCATGTATACAACACACACACGCAGGAACACACACACACACACACGCAGGAACACACACACACACACACACCCATACACACACACACACACACGTCTCTCTCTCTCTCTCCATCTGTCTCTTTCTCTCTCTGTCTGCCTCTCTCTCTCTCTCTCTCTCTCTCTCTCTCTCTCTCTCTCTCTCTCTCTCTCTCTCTCTCTCTCTCCTCTATATATATATATAATATATAGATATATATATATACAAACTTATATATATATATATATAATATTTATATATATATATATTATACATATATATAATTGTGGCATAGCTATATATATATATATATATATATATATAATAGAGATATATATATATATATATATATATATGTGTGTGTGTGTGTGTGTGTGTGTGTGTTTATATAATATATTTTACACTCATACACATATCCTATACAAATATTTTCTTTCGTTCCCACTATCATTTTCCTCTGCTCTCTCTATTCTGTTTGTCCGTTTGTTTGTCTCTCTCTCTTCTCTCTCTCTGTCTATCCCCTCTCTCCCCCTATCATCTCTGTCTATCTCTGCTCTTCTCTCTCTCTCTCTCTCTCCCTCTCTCTCT
>NW_028235855.1:0-2500 GCF_977035675.1 Penaeus japonicus | reverse complement strand
GTGTGGCCCCCCAAATGAGACAGAAATAACATGGTTTTTTTAACCCCAATGATGAGGGGGTTTTCACCCGGTGACATGGAAAAGTCCCTTTGATGACGGGGCGACACACCATTTTGTGATGTCCCTGAGGTGATTCCTTTTTTTGGGCGTGGGGGGACCCAGTTTCCCCAGGCCGTTGGCAATTTTTTAAGGGAAGATACTGAACCTTTTCATTTATTATGAAATAGGAGTATATTGTAATTTTTTTTCCTCCCCTTTAACCCTTTCCCCATCAGTTATGTCTATATGAGGTCGAAAAATATCCTGACGGGTGACACCCTGAGAGTGCTTTTCTCACAAGTTCTGGGAGGGGCATGTGACATACTGAAACTCGGGCAATAGTCACTAGATTGTTCTCAAATATAATCTTTTTACATAATTTCTTAGATCTTTTACTTTTTTTGGTGTTTGAATGTCATAAAATGAGTTTAAACGCTAAAAAAATTATGTCACAGAAAATGTGATATTGATTACTTATGGTAATTTCTGCAATTGATCTTTTAAAATAAAAAGATTGAGTCGAAAAGCTATTGTAAAATCAAATGTTTTTGGCCCAAGAAATTGTAAAGTAAAAAATTACTAAGCAATCCTCTTCAATTTTCTTGATTCCCGTTTTTCCCGTCTTTCACTCCGAGGTAAAATGTAATCTCATTGTGCTTTTATAATTATTCTGGCTTTTCTTTTCCTTTGGTAAAAAGAAAAAGAAAAAAAGTATAAAACTGTTTTTTGATGCCCCCCTAGGGTTGCTTCCCCTTTCCTTTGGGATTTTCCATAGAAGTGAAAAATTAGGCAAAGTTCAATAAAAAAAAAACTAAAAAGGCTTAAGTAAAAAGTTTTTAACTAAAATAAACACCCCGATATGACAATTTTTTAGTGCCTTTACTTTTAGAGCATTTTGAAAAACATAAGTTAAGGGAGGTGAAAAATATCCCCAGAGGATCAGCACAACCCGTGCAGTGAGAAAACACCCCACGAGCAGCATGTGCTTGTTTTCTTTCCCCGGGTGAACAAGAGTTGGGGAAAGTACATCCTCTGAAAGGGGTTTAAAAATCATGTGAGTTCAATCCTCTAATGTTTTTTGTCATTACGTGGGGATGCTCATTGCAAAGTCGTAATTTTTTAGTGGAACTTTAACAATCCGTTTTTTTCCTATGAAATTCCAATTTGATGTGTTCATAAGTATTTTTAATTAACCATTGCGACGGGGATAGATTTGCTTGCCCAGTTCCGGTAGGTTTTATTTTTAAAAGGGGGCAGATTGAAGAAAAAAAATTAAATCTTCCATTTCTTTTATTATATTGTGAAATGGAGCCATTTTTGTGTTTTTTTTTTTGTGTGTTTTATTTGGGTGATCTTATGTCCCTAGACAGGCTCTATCAATGTTTCATTTTTCTAAAATTTTAGTGTTGTAATATTTGCTAATTTTTTTTATACAGAGTGGATAGAAGTATTGCTGTTTTTGGGAGAACAAAAAACAACTTTATGTTTACAACTTTTCGCTGTCATGAACAAAAAAGAAAAATATAAACCCCTACATGAAGATAAAAGAAAAGTTAGGGAAGAGGAAGGAAACCCGTCTTGTGACTGGTGCCACAGCGAAAGGCATGATATTGGCTTTGGAGCAATTGGGGCACGGGGGATGGATGGTCCCCCTTCCTTTTTTGTTTGCTGGGCCCTCCTTCACGGTGTTTCTTTAGAACAAAGAGGTCGTTAACTTGCTGTGTCCATACTCATAAAGATAGTGCTTGTGAGAGTGGATGGGTCCCTTCAAGGCCCCCCTTTCCCGTTGTGCAAGGAGAAAATGGGTTCCCTCAGGTTTGGGGCGTTAAGTTAACTTAATATTAGGTAATTACAGTAATTATGTCTGCACTGCCTCATCACTATCCTTTTTGCACAATAAAATAGCAGTGATCCAAAAACCCCAAAAATCATGTACCATGATGCCGCTCAGGCCAAACTCCCGTCATGTATGTATGACACCACCTGTAATAGGTTAAAAAGGAATGTTCACATAAAAGTTTATGTTTTTAAGTTAAATATCAAAATCCATCAGCTGCGCTTTACCATAATTCCGATTTATGTTTTCTAAAAGAATTGCTAAGGTGTTTTTTTTGCAGTGTTTAATTGACAATTCCCACTGACTGATTCCAGAATCCCTTTCAATCCTTTAAAAATGTCACTGTAAATTTTGGAACCCCTCATTAAAATTTGTTTTCCCGATGGCCCCGGAAAACTGATTAACGGAATTCAGAAATGATTCGCTAGAAATCTTTTTTTAAATAATGGCAACTTTTTTGGTGGTACTGGGTTTCAATGTAGAATTGACAAGTAAAAATTTACTCACAAATCGAAATTTTGAAGTTTAGTTACGTTGAAAAGTATAAAGTATATTTCTTCTTTAAATTTCTGTCTTTAAGTTGTAATCTTTTAATCACAAAAAAAGAAATGATAATACATACAG
>NW_028235854.1:15000-16693 GCF_977035675.1 Penaeus japonicus | reverse complement strand
ATAAACTCACCGAATTATCCATCGACTTATAAAGCATATCCCAAAGCCCCAAGCACAGCAAGCAAGCGACACGAAAGGAGTCTGTTCACCCAAGCACACATACCTCTCTTACGTGTAGGATGACCCAGCATATAAGGCCATTCTTACGTGAACATCTGTTAATCTTTTCTTTCGTGTATGACCTCGTATGTGATTTGTATGATGGATTTATTAATGGGTGTGGGATTGTCTGATTGTTGTTGTGGATTAATTAAGGTTGGGTTCATGGTGTTGTTGTTGTTTTTTTTGGTGTTGTTTGTGTTTCGTTGTTAGAGTGTTGCGGCTTCTGTTTGGGAAGAGTTGCTTGTGTGGAGTTCTTTTTTGGAAACGTTTGAGGGGTTTTGGTTCTGTTTGTTGATTAATATAGTGTATAGATATATAAAGTACATACATACAAACACACACACGTACACATACACACAGATACAAACACACACACACACATATATGTATATATATATATATATATATATATATATATATATATATATATATATATATATATATATATATATATATATGTGTGTGTGTGTGTGTGTGTGTGTGTGTGTGTGTGTGTGTGTGTGTGTGTGTGTGTGTGTGTGTGCGTGCGGGTGTGTGTATGTGTGAATATGCGTGTGTATATGAATACTGTGCCCAAAATAGCCTTGCATCTAATTTAAATGCAAGTGAAATCATACTTCACTTCCTAATGTGTCCACTAATCATAGTTGTCCTTGTCTCAAACCATTGTTAAAAGGAAAGTTGTTTGTCCAGCTATTAAATGACATAACTGACTGCTTTAATGTACAGTTTGTTTTGACAGAGCATGTAGAGCTAATATAGTACAAAACTAACATTGTATGAATTTTATAATGTTTGTTTATAATATTTATGAGGTTTGTTTATGATATTTATGTTTTTTTTTTTTTTTACTAAATCTTTGTTTTATGATGTTGTTTGTTCGTATTGTTTAAGAATTTGATTGTTTGTTTTTTTTTTTGTTTCCTACAATTTATATTCTTTTTGTTATTCTTTTTTCTATTACTGAAATGTTACGAGTAAATCACATATATATAAGTTTATGTGAGAATGTAAACCGTTTTCTCTCTTCCAAATCCTCTGAAGGGGTGACTATAGTATATTCTACTTCTCCCCCTCTCCCTCTCTCGCTCTATTTTTTTTCTCTTTGTCTTTTCCTCTCTCCATTTCTTCCTCTCTCTATCTCTCTCTCTCTCTCTTTGTCTTTCTTGTTTCATTCTTTGTGCGTCTCTCTCTCTCTCTCTCTCTCTCTCTCTCTCTCCTTCTCATCTCTCCCTCTCCCTCTCTTCCTCATCTCTCCTCCTCGCGCTCTTCTCTTCTCACAGCGTCGCTCTCATGTTACTCTACGCATCTCTAGCGAGATGTGCTCGACGCTCTCTACATCGGCTCTGCCATCTCTCTCTCCCATTCTCGCGCCTCGACTCGCTCTCGCCGCTCTCCCGCATAGCCGCCGCGGAGATCGCCTTTTTGCCCCTCTCTCCCGCGCGCTCTGGAGGCTCTCCCATCCTCGAGATCGTGCGCGCGCGCTTGAGCTTGTCGTGGCGTCTGTCTAGGGATCGTTCTGTAGCTCTCTTTATCACTCTCTTCTCTCTATATTTATTTTTTTATGTATATGTTATATATTATAATATTT
>NW_028235854.1:0-10000 GCF_977035675.1 Penaeus japonicus | reverse complement strand
AAAGAACAATACTTACAAGAGGTACGACCGTTCTGGTTGTGAATTCGAAGTGGTACATCATGTAATTACGACTAAGTACCATCTTATCTTGGCATGGTCCATAGCCCGGTACCAATAACAGTACCTGTCTGCCACATGTAAGGCACGGGGCGATAAACATTGGATGTTATTGTTATATATGTTTCCTAAGGAAGGAAATGGTCCTGTTCTTGTAACACTTTTTTGTACCCTTAAGACGTTTGGTATGTCACTGTTTCGTATAATGTTCAGTTTAGATAAACAGGAAAATTGCGTATTATGCGTATGTATACTGTATATCTTTTCATCATGTGTGTATATTTATCTGTCTCTCTATTTATATCTATCCACCTTTCTGTCTATCTATCTATCTATGTATATATATCCAGCGCATCATTAAATCTAATATGCTCATACCTAAGACACTACATAGACAATCTGAAAAAAAAGATAGAAAAAGAGAAAGAGAAAAAAAGAGAGAAAAAGAGAAAGATAAAAAAAAAGAAAAGAGAAAGAGAAAAAAAGAAGAAAAAAGAAAAAAGAAAGAATCCAAACAATGCCAGAAACCAAGCAACAGACTCTCAGACAGACGGGCGCTCTTGAAAGGCACCCCCTCCCCTCTCCCCTCTCCCACTCCCCCCCACCCTCACCCTCCCCATCCCCACTCTCCCCCCACCCCCTCCTAAAAAATAATAATAAAAAAAAAGGAAAAAAAAAAAAAAAAAAGGAAAATCAGTTTCTCAAAAAGACTGTGTATGGCTAGGCGTCGCATGATTGTAACCTCGAAAGGCAGTCGCTCTGTAAACCGACGGTCGTTTCCAAATCCCTTGAGCAGAAGAATCCCGTTGTGAGAACTCAACGAAGTACATGTACAAGCTTTTGTTATGGAGATGTGGAGATGTTTGTGGAAGTTGTAGCCTTGTACTGATTTATCCTGTAAGTATTGCTTTTTTTTTTTTTTTAGTGTAGGCGTGTTGTTGTTTTGTTAGAAAAGATAGAGTAGATTATTGTGATAGATAATGGTATTGTGTTTTTTTTTTTTTGTTGATACTAGTATTACTACTTCTGCTACTACTACAACTATTACTATTACTGCTGATACTGCTGCTACAATTACTTCTACTACTGTTATTACTACTACTGCTACTATTACTGCTACTACTATCACTACTACTACTACTACTACTACCACGACTATTACTAGTACTACTACTACCACGACTACTACTAGTACTACTACTGCTACTATTACTACTGCAGCTACTACTACTACTACTACTATTGCTGCTCAAAAAATCCAAGACAAATATAAATGGCTCGAGGGAATGGTACCAAGGCAAGATATACGCAGACACATGAATTTATATGCGTTTATGTTCCCGTAAGTGTTTGTCTGTAAGTAAGTACATGGTCTGTGTATCTGCGTGTGTTTGTTTGTGTGTGATGATAATAAAGTGATAAGAAAAGCGGTGATGATGATGAGAATGATGACGGTGGTGGTGATGATAATGATGATGGTAGTGACGATGATGATGATAATGATGATGATGAAGAAAATGTATTTGCTACAGCTCTTTCTTTCTCTCTCTCTCGTGCTCTCTCTCTCTCACTCTCTCTTCTCTCTCTCTCTCTTTCTATCTCTCTCTCCTCTCTCTCTCTCTCTCTATCACTCTCTTTCTCTCTCTCTCTATCACACACACACACTCTCTCTCTCCTTTTCCCCTCCTCTCTCTCTTCTACTACACACACACAAACTTTTGAATTTGGTTTTGGGTTATTCTTCGGACCTTTGTTTCTTTGTTGTTTTGTTTTTCATTTCCTCGTAATGCGTGCATACAATTGCAAACACAAAATTGCAATCCTTCTTCTTTATAAAAAATAAATTAAAAAAAAATACGTAAAACATATCAAAGTTTCTTCTGTGGAAAAAAATATTAAAAAAATGTTTTGCTCCAAGGGCGTTTTTCGTCATATTCAAAAGTTTATATATAATTTATTATTCATTTTTTAATATATTTTTAAAAAACAAAAACAAAGGACCGTTCCCGTACCTCGTAACTCCCGTACAAAGACGTACACACGAATACATAAACAAGAAAGCATTGCTTGCCATCGCTCTCTTTCTATCTATCTATCTCTCTTTTTTTCTCTATCTCTATCTCTCTCTCTCTCTCTCTTTCTCCTTTCTCCTCTCCGCTTCCTCCCTTCCCTCTCTCCGCTTCTCTCTCTCCTCTCTCGCTCTCTCCCATCTTCTCTCTCATCTCGCTCTCTCGCTCTCTCCACCTCTCTCATCTCTCTCTCGTCTCTTCTCTCCGTCTCCTCGCTCTCTCTCTCTTCCTCTCCCATCCCTCTCTCTCTCATAACTCTCTCTTCTTTCTCTTCTCCTCCTCTCTCCACTCTCGCTCTTCGCTCTCCTCCTCTCGTAATTATATCTCTATATGCTTGCCATCGCTCTCTTTCTATCTATCTATCTCTCTTTTTCTCTATCTCTCTCTCCCTCTCTCTTTATATATAGTTATATATATATATATATATATATATATATAATATATATTCTATATATATATATATAATATATTAACTTATGTGTGTGTTATATATATATTATATAGTATATCTATATATATATATAATTACTATATATATATTATATATATATATATAAAGAGAGAGAGAGAGATGAGAGATGAGCAGAGAGAGAGAGATATTGGCGAGATGAGAAGGTTGGAGAGAGAGAGGAGGAGAGAGGTGGGAGATGCGGGGGAGGGTGGAGAGAGTGAGAGGGGGGGAGAGAGGAAGAGTGGAGAGGGGAAGGAGAGCGGAGAGATGAGGAGGAGAGAGGAGAGAGAGAGAAGAGAGAGAGAGGGAGAGATGGAGATAGAGTGGAGGAGAGAGAGAGAGAGAGAAAAAGAAAAGAAGAGAAAGGAAGAGAGAGAAGAAGAGAAGAAGAGAGAGGAACGGAGAGAGCAGAAAAAAGGAGATCGAGAGAAGAGAGAGAGAGGAGGAAGAAGTGAGCCAGGAGCAAAGAGGAGAGAGATTGGAGAGGAGAGAACGAAGAGAGAAAGAGAGCGGAGAGAGGAGAGGTGGAGAGAGAGAGGAAGAGGAGAGTAGAGAGGAAGAGGAGGGGAGAGAGGGTCGAGGAGGAGAGCAATGGGAGCGAGTAGAGAGAGTAGGAGAGGAGAAGAGAGAGAGGAGAGGGGGAAGAGAGGGGGAAGAGGAAGAATGGGGAGGAATGGGGTGATATGAGATGGAGAAAGCGGAGGAGGAGAGAGGAGAGAAAGGGAGGTGAGTGACGGAGGATTGGAAGGAGAGAGAGGATGGCGAGAGAGAGTGATAGTAGTGAGAGGAGGTAGAGATGTGAAGAGAGTGATTGAGAGCCCGGGGAGTGTGGGGAGAGGAGTGGGAGGAGGAGGATGGGGGGAGGGAGAGAGAGGGGAAGGGAGGAGAGGAAGGGGGGGGGTGAGGAGAGAGAGAGAGGGGGAGAGAGAGAAAGAGGAAAAAAAAAAAAAAGAAGAAAATGAAGAGGGGATGATGGGATAGAATAAAATAATATATATTGAAGAAATGTGTATTTAACAGTAATCCCATGAAGAAGATGAGCAATTTTTTTTTTTGTTCTCGCCCGTAAAAAAATAAAAAAATAAAAAAAAAAAAAGAAAAAATATTCCGTGATGAAAGATAAAATATATTCCTCTAAATACCCTCATAAAAAAAAATCATATCTTGCTTGCTTTTAATTATCTTATTTTTGTTCTAGCTTCTTTTTTTTGTTACTTTTTTTTTAAACTCCTTTTCAGAAATGTACTCTAATTCCAGGTTCCCTCTTTGTGATGGTTTTAAACGATATTTTCCTCCCTCTTCCTTTAAAAAATCTCTTTAGAGGAAAAATTTGGATTGCTTTTTTGGGTGGGGTTGGGCTCTCTCTTAGAAAATTCCGTTCGTGTTTTTGTGCTTGTGATTTTTTTTTTTTTTCTAATTTTCAAATTAAATCGCGTTTTTTTTTCCTAAAGTGAAATGAGGCAAAAGTCCGCCTTTACTATGGCGACTACAAGTGAGTGTTCTCTGAAACTCACCCCGAGATGAAAAGAAGAAAAAAGAAGAGGGAGGAGGAAAGAGGAAAGATAAGAGGAAGAGGGAGAGGAAGAGGAGGAGAAGAAGAGGAAGAGGAGGGAGAGGAAGAGGAAGAAGAAAACAAACAAGAAGAGGCCTGAGAGGCAAGAGGAGGAGATGAGAAGGGGTAGAAGAATGAAAAGAATGATTAATACAGGAAGAGGAGGGGGAAAGGGGGAGGGGGTGGAGGAGGGCGGAACAGGCGAATCAGGAAGGAGGAGGAGAAGAAGGGGTGCTACCCCACCCAATCCCAAAAACAACCACCCAAACAACCCCATCCAACCCAAACTCTCTCACTTAAATACAAGAAAAGAATGGAAAGAAATTGGTTAAAAGGAAGAGGATGGGGAGGAGGGAGAGGAGGAGGAGAAGAAGAAGAAGGAGGAAAATAAGGAGGAGAAGAAGGATAAAAAGAAAGAGAAGAAGGAGGAGGAGGAGAAGTTGAAGAATAAGAAGTCGTAGTAGTAGTTGGAGGGGAGGGTGGCGAACGAAAAGAAAAGGGGGAAGAGAAAAGAAGTGATGGGAAGATGGAGAAAAGGATAGACAGAAAAGCGCAACGAAGACCGGCGGGACTGGGGGCGATGGAATTAAAGAAAAAGAAAACTAAAAGAACACAAAAAAGGGCAAGAAGAAGAAGAAGCAAAAAAAAAAAAAAAAAGAAAAAAGAAAAAACAATAAGAAACCAATGACGATAAAAAAAGAGAAGAAAGAGACAAATAGGAAGAAGACAAAGAAAAAAAGAAGAGAAGAAAAGAAGAGGAAGAAAAAAAAGAAGAACAAAATAACAATAATGAGAAACCAACGACGATTAAGAAGAGAAGGACAAAGAAAAGAGGAATAAGAAAAAGAAGAAAAAAAAGAAGGGGGGGTGGGAGTGAAGAAAAGAAGTGGAAAAAGATAAGACTAGAAAAAAAGAAGAGGAAGAAAAAATAAAAAAAAACAAACAAACAACAAAAAAAATAAAATAATACATTAAAAAAGATCGAAGAAGAACAAACTCAAAAGAGGAAGAAAAAGAAGAAGAAGAAAAAGAAGAAAAACAATTCCCTCTCCTGTTCGCTTCGTGCCGCAGGTAAACAAGAATAAACAAGGGTACAGAGTAACGAAAACTCAAGCTCGTTGTGTAATTGTTTACGTTACAGCTGGCATTAGATTGTATCTGTAGATTTTGGGTTAATTAACCAACCCCTCTCGGGACTTATTTTTTTTCTATTTTTTCCTAGGATTTAACAAGGTTTTGTGCGGAGGAAGGAAGGAAAGCGAAATAGTTAACAATCTACTCTTCAAGATATTTTTTTTTCTTAATTTATTTTATCGTAATGTATTTTTTGCTAATGAATTTTTTTTTTTTTTTTTCTTTTTCCTTTTTTTTTTTTTCCTTTATTCTTGAATTTCTTTCTATCTAATTTTTTTTTTCTTGATTTATCACGACAAGAATTAATATAAATAGAAATAAACAAAACAATTAGAATTTAAATATAGATTTTTTTTTTTTCTCAGCGGTTGATTAGAAATCTAAGATTAAAAAGAAGATGAATTCTAGCAATTTCCTAAGATTTTTATTTTTAAAAAAAAATAATGTGGAGAGTAAGCAGTCGACTGGGACTTTCGCATAAGTGTGGAAAAATAATCACCAGAGGAATTCATCTCACAGGAGGGGAAGATCGAATAAAAAGGAGGGTGTGAGATTTATGTTAATGTTGTTGCTTCTTATGAGCGCACGAATACGCTAACACACACACACACACACACACACACACACACACGCTAACACAAAAAATTCTATCTATCTATCTATCTATATATATATATATTTATATATATATGTGTGTGTGTGTGTGTGTGTGTGTGTGTGGCCCCGAGTTCGATTCACCGTCACTGTATCCTAAATAAATAAATACATACATACATACATACACATATACATATATATATATTTTTTTTTATATATATATATAATATATATATATTATATATAATATATATCTATAATATATATAGTTTATATTTATATATAAATATAAATATAATAATAAATAAATAAATATTATATATATATATATATATATCATATATATTATATTATATATATATTATACATATATATATTTATCTATCCCCCCCCCCCCCCTATCTATCTATCTATCTATTCATGTATCTATCTATCTTTCTATATATATATATATATATATATATATTAATATATATATATATATATATATATATATATATATGTATATGTGTGTGTGTGTGTGGTGAAATAAAAAAAAAGAGAGGAGGGGTGGGGAGAGAGAGGTAGAGGGGTGAGAGAGAGAGAGAGAGAATCTTACTGAATTTCCCCCTCAAATACCCCTCTTTCTCTTTTTCTCCTTCTCTTCTCTCCCTTCTCCTGTCTCCCCCCCCATTTTCCCCCCCCCTTCCCCTCTCACCTCCCCACTTCCTGCCTTCTTCCCCTCCCTTCCCCTCCATCCCTCCTTTTAATTTCTTCTTCTTCCTTTCCCAAATTTCCTACTTGCTTCACTCTGACTCTTTCTTTCCCTTTCCTCCCCCCCCCCGCCCATTTTCCTCCTCACCGATCCCATTCCCCCCTCACTCCAATTACTCCTCCCTCTCCTCCGATACCTATCTTTCTTCTTTTTTATTCCCCTCATCATTTTTATTTTCACCAATTTTTTCAACACACTCCTTCCCCTTTCCTCTCTTTTTCCCCTCCCCCTCTCAGAGTCCATGAGAGGCTCTTCCTTCCCACCTCACCCCCCATCCCCTCACATTCTTCCCCCCCCGACTTCTTCCTTTTTGGTTTTTCTTCTCTTTTCTTTTTCTTCTTCCCTCCCCCATCCCTCACACTCCCCTCCCTTCTCCCTCCCTCACATTCCCCATCCCTCCCTTCTCCCTCCCTCCCCAATCCCTCCCCCATCCCTCACACTCCGAACGAGAACTCGTGGGCCACGCGGGTACTTCTCCTCCCCGTCCTTTCCCTTTCCTCCTCTCACTCCTCCCCCCACATCATCCCCCCTCCCCCCAGCCCACCCCACCCACCCTCCCCGATCCCTCACACTCCCCTCCCTCCTCCTTACCCCCCCCCCCCATCCCTAACCCTCCCCCCTCCAAAACCCAACACCCTCCGCCCATCCCAAACCCTCCACCCCCGCCCCCCCACCCTCCCCTCCCGCCCCCCGATCATCCCCCCCCAACCCACCACTTTGAGCCCCCCTCCCAGCCCCTCGCAATACCGTATCTCTCCCTCCTGGCTAAGCGTGACGTATGTTCACTTCTCATAAGGTCTGGAAACGGGAAAAAAAAGGTATGAATACTTCTGCCCATTCCGGAGAAAACGGCTTATTTTCCGCCGGTGAATAAAAGAGAGGGAGAGAGGAAAATACGGTCTTTCTAATGAATGTGCTGGTCATAATCGGTGGAATATATGATTTGAATAATTGTATATTTACAACACAACACTGACAAATATGTGTGTGTATATATAGATATATATTGATATAATATATATATATATATAATAGATATATATATATATATATATATTTGTGTGGTGGGTGTGTGTGTGTGTGGTGTGTTGTGTGTGTGCGTGTGTGTGTGCGTGTGTGTGTGTGTGGTGTGTGTGTGGGTAAAATTGTATATATTAACATATTTATATATATATATATATATATATATATGTAATATTCTGTATATGTATATATATTATATATAATATATATATATATATATAGATATATGTATATATATATATAGATATAATATATATATATATATATATATATAATATATATATATATATATATATAAATGTGTGTGGTTTGTGTGTTGTGTCTGTGTTGTGTGTATGTGTGTTGTAAATATTTATATATTTACATATTATATATATATATAATATATATATATATATATATATATATATATAAATATATTTGTGGTGTGTGTGAGTATGTGTGTGTGTGTGTCTGTGTGTGTGTGTGCGTGTGTGGTATATATATATATATATATATAAGTAAATCTATAGATATATTATATATATATATATATATATATAATGTAAAAATATATAGATATATTGTTATATGATAGATATATATATACACATATACATATATATATATATAATATATATATAATATATATTATTATTATTGGGATTTTAATAATACAGATTTATATATATATATATATATATATAGATATAAAATTTATATAATATATATAATATACACCAGACACAGATACATATATTATATCTTTATATATATATATATATATATATCTATATATAATATTTATATAAATAGATAGATAGATAGATGGTTAGAGCTATAAGAAATATGAGAGAGTGGATGAGACACAAGAGGAGAGACCCCCCCCCCTCCCCTCCGCTCTAAAATAATAATCACCAAAGGCTCCCCTTCTCATCAGAATGTCATCCACCAAACATATCGAACTGCGCCTCTCGGATGACACTCATGGAAAACTATGACCTTCCCCCCCCCTCCAACACACACACAAACCCTTCGTTCCCTCTCGTTCAGTGTCCATAAAGACGACATGTATCCCCCTTACTGTAATATCCTCTACACTGTATCCTCCTCTTCACTTTATCTTTTTTTTCCTGTATTCCTCATACACTTATCCGCCCACTGTATCCCCTCTTAATACAGTACCTCCTCATCTGTATCCCCTTCCTCGACTGTTGCCCTTCTACAACTGTAAAACCTCCTTCATAGTATAATACTCGTACCTTTTAATAAATTATATATTTATTAAAATTAAACAAATAAAGAAAAAATAATAATAAAATATTATTTTATTAAATATTAAATAATATATTTTTAATCCTCGCCTAAACACGGTAAATTTGGTCCTCTTACACTGTATTCCTCTTCACTGTATTCCCTCTTTTACACTGTATATTCCTCTTTACACTTATAATACCTCTTCACTGTAATTCCTCTTGTCCGCTGCCTAAACATGTATCTTTCTGAGTGCCAGGAGTGCGGGAATCCGAAAGGTGTTTATACGTCTATCCCAGAAACGATGGGGCCCCAGAGTGCCAAGGTTTGTCAGGCGGGCAAGTGCGCTGCAATGCAATAGTGTTTTCTTTTTTTCTCCTTCTCCGTCTTCTTTTCTCCTTTCTTCTTTCACGGGGAGATCAATCATCTGTGAAAAAAATGGGAGTCCTTTCTGTGCATACAAAAAACAAAAGGAGGGGGGGGGGAAAAAACTTTGGAGAGGTCGTTTGCTGAGTCGTTGTTAAAGTCTTGGTGATTTATGGATTGTTTGTAGATTGTTGTTGTGGTTGGGTGATTGTGTTTTCTGTTTTTTGGTTGTTAAGGTTTTGGTTTTCACCTCCCCTCGAGGTAATGTATGGTGGGAGGCGGTGATGATGGTGTTATATGCGTTATGGTTTAATGGGAATGGTAAGTCATGGAAAACTCATAAGGGCTACATTGAATTTTATATGTCGGTAGGTTCTAAATTTAAGCCTGGATTTTATGATTCCCGATCGACCTACGTGATTGTCAGAAGTAAAAATAATCCACAAAATGGACTTTGCACAGCTGTAAATGTTAGATGTTTGGTAGAGAGGAAACCATGCATTAGCAGAACTGTAGAGACGCAATAAATGAAAAAATAAAATCACGCAGTCACTAAATACAGATAGCATAGTCTTAAGTAATGAAGATGAAGGGGAGGAAGCAAAAAACGCCCCGTTTGTGGACGAGAGTTTGTGTGAACGGTGGTTGAAAGATTATGAATATATTTTCCTTCTTTATCTTTGTTTCGTTTTCGTTTTTCCTTATAGATATGTATGTTTATATATTTATATTTATATAATATATATACATATATATTATATATA